>NC_133449.1:217549518-217754518 GCF_048565385.1 Saimiri boliviensis | reverse complement strand
AGACATCCTTGCTACACTGAGACTTGTTTAAAAGTGAAGCAATGAACACTTGCAAACAGAATATTCAAATATGAATATTCTTGATCAAACGATTCATAAAAACTCGAGCCTCAAAACATAACGTTTTAAGAATGATGATCTCTGATCCTGTTAATTTCTCGATGTAAAACTTGCTATTTAAATTAGAAAAATATAATTTATACTACAGCTCATTATATTACTTATAAAATATAAATTAAAATTTTCTACATAAATCACATTGCTGACAAATTGTGTATATTTTTGCTATCTGAGATTAATTAAGCATATTACTTTTCAAAGTTCCTCAGGTTTGCATGCCACACAGTAGTTTTGGTAAAATCACACATAAGGTAATCCTTTAAGAGAGAGCTCCTAATTGTTGGCCATTTTATGTTTCCTAGCTAGTGTGTCAATTTGATATAGACTGTACAGGAGTATATATTTGAGATATTTGAGACATTCAACTTATTACTATTTTAATTAATCTTTACCCTGGCATTTCTGTAATATATCTTAAAAACACAATTTAAAAATCTGGAACACAAGAAAAAAGTCAATTAGATCATTTTTTTAAAAAGTTAATGCTAAGTTACTTTTCTCTGAAAATATATGTCTTAAATATTGTAGAGTTGTTTACTCATATCTGAATCTGATTTAAAAATTATGCAATTATTCTAATGAAAGTTTGACGTGAGTTTGTTTAATGACATCATTAAACTATATAGAATGTGTAGCTTTCATTACTGTCAGTTATTTTTAATTTAATTCAAATAGAAGCAACTTTGATTTCAAATTCCATGTTATTCCTTTTGTAAAGTCTTGTAAAAATTACAAACAACACATTCTTAATGGAAGTTTTACTGAGCATCTACATTATAACTTTTACAAAGGATGATGTAAAAAGTAAAAAGGCTTAGAATTTGGTAAGACAAGGTAGACTTTTATGTTCAAAGGGTTCAGATTCTAATTCGGTTAGAGTGAATTGAGTTGACTGATAATTCTGCCTACAGATTACAGACTTGGGCTCATGAGAGGCTACTGTCACACTGGGTTGCACCTAACTGTCTTTTCAAGTTTCCCGTGAATAGCAGTGTGAGCTTGTGATGTTCATTCTGTACCACCCGAGTACGTGGGGTGGTGGTATGCTCAGTCCATAACTGCTCCTTGAAACACGAGGTAGAACAGATTTCCCATTTAATATTATAAAGATTAAAGTGCCTTTTAAGAAGGAAGATCTAAAATTTGAAACAAGGCATGTAAGTAAAAGCTGCCCAAGGCAGCTTTAAATTATGTGATTCACACTTACACCAGATGCTGCTAGAGAAATTCCTTGGTTTCTCATTAACATGGAGCAGTCCCCTTAGACTTCACACATAGTGGCCACTCACAAGCACATACACATTCATGCAAATGTTAGGAACGATCAACTGCATGCTTCCAACTGTACGAGTTCCAACAGAAGAGATTTGAGAAAATTCATTTTAAGGAGATGAGCTGCCATTAAAAATTTGTCATTATTTTCCTCAATCTATGTGGCTAAATAAAGCCTCAATATACTTGGAATGAATAGCCTTAATGAACTTGGGTAATTGTTCTGTGATGTTATTTCTGAGTTTATTCAAAATTTATTTAGAAAAGCATTGCTCAGATATAGGTAAAATTCAGAATTTTCAGGTGAAACTATAATGATAAAATGTTAATTTCTGTTGATAATTACTTTAGCACAAGGCATACTTAGATTTATAGAACCATAGCTTCAATCTTCACATGAAAATTTATATTAGTATTTTAAGCTTCTATTTTTTATTTTTCAATCATGAATTACTCTTTGTGCATTATTTTATAAGTTGATCTTCAGTTTTCCTTTTATTCACTTGTCTGTTCACATAGTCATTTACTGGGTTTACACATGGTCTTTTTTTGAGTCCCATGAGTAGGCAGTTTTGATAGGACCTAACTCTTCAGTTGCACTTCGAAGTTAGAAAACATTTGGCTGGCTAGTGTTAAGCCCAGAATGTTTTTGTCTAGAGACTATAAAGCTCTTTAGTAAACAAAAAACCATAAAACAAACTGGACACTGAATACATATATCATAAATATGCATATTTCTATACTAAAAATGTTCTTTCTTCCATTTAACCAAAATCGATAATGTAACGCAGCTCAACTCCTTACATTAGTTTGAATTTCTATCTTGTATCTATTTACCTACCTGTAATGTATGTGTTTATAACCTACTTGCTTTTTTTCCTCCTCTATGGAAGAAACACTTTTGTATCAGTTAATAGATAAAATAAATTTTACTTCTTTATAGTAAATATGATAAACACATAGCTTTCTGTTAGTGAAAGTTTAACATTCCATAATGTAGGAGTGACTGTGCTCTGTGTTAAAGTTATTTTGCTTTAAAAGAGAATGTAATCACTGTGAGGGTAAGGATATCATGCAATTTCTTTTTTTTATGGTCCTTGTATGACTCTGCTTATAATGGGTAGTGAATCTTTGATGGAAATGCAAAATATATTCCACCTTGCAATGCATACAATTTATAAAAAATCTAACAGGATAATAAGAAGTTATCCAAAAGGAACTTTTGGAAAGGGAAATTTTAAAATTACAAAATTTAAAGTTGAAAAGTGTATTTGCATCTGGCCTCATTCTCAAGTTTAAGTTTTTCTTTTTAAGAAATACTTATAAAGATATAATATTTTAAATAATATCATCATAATCTAAGAAATACTTAGGTATACCCATCACTGTATAAGGGATAAATGGTTCCTCTTGCAGATTTTTTTTTCTTTTTTCATCTGAAAAAATGATATTGAAATGGATAAGACCTATGAAAGAACATACTGACAGACGTAATGAAAGACGCTTCTTAAAAACATAGATCACATATATATTTGCATTAAAGTCAAGTGGGTTATGTTGGTAGGAGAATAGTATTCACTGTTAACATATGAGACTTCAGGAAAATTTGGATTAATGCCTCTTAAATAGTCAAGATTTCTTGGAGGACTAGTGTTTCAAGGAAAAAAGGAATGATTCCTAGATACTGGGAAAAAAACAGATTTCTAGATATTAGGGAGTTCATAAATAGAATGTAATGGAGCTTTGCCCAAATAAATTCTTTCTTAGTAATCCAATTTTAAGAAAGATGAATTGTAGTTAATTTATTATATCAAAAAATTTGAATGTATATGTTATTTTCTTAGAATTACAGTGACAGGAAGGACAATCTGTCAAAAGATATTTTTTATCAAAAGATATTTTTTTAAAATCATAAATTTGCAAAAAGATTCCATGACTTCTGCAAAAATATTTGGGAAATTCTCACTTTTCTCTCATGTCAATGATTCAATTGTTGAATTGAATTGCTGAATCAAGAGACTCATCTCTATACTTAAAATATTTCAAATGGAAAGAATATTACTGAAGTTTAACTTAAAGAAATCATCCTGTACTAAGCAAATAATTCTTCCTGATATCTTCCTAACATCATTCAAATGTACTTTTGTAAATTATACTCTTCCTGGAACTATTAAAATAATCTACTAATTCTGATTCTAGTTACAGCTGTCACTTAATCTATTCCTGATAAATTGTCACACTTGTAACTTTGTTCTTTTTCTCAGTTTAAAATTGCACAATGTTAGCGAAATGTTTAGACAAGTAACCTTATGAAGTGTAGGTTAAAATAAATGTAACATTATATAATTTTGTGTTGTCTCTGCAAATAGTTTAAAAATAAAAGAGAATAAAATTACTCATTTGACATTTCAAAGCATTGAAATAAGCCTTGATCATACCTATAGTTATCACGAACTCCCACGATCTACCTAGGAAAAAAATCTTTACCTAATAGTTGGAATTCATCATTAACAGTTAAACAGCTTTAGTTGTTTTATTATTTTTTTTGAAGCACTTTTTTCTCTCTTACATTTTTCTTTCTGTTGAAACATGATTTTATGATTCTCAAAATTCATACACAGATCTACCAAGTTTAGAATATATGTTAGATAATATATCCTAAAACTGGGAGAACTGTTATGTGTACAAATGCTATAAATAATCACATACATGGAAAAGCCTTTATTTTCCCAAATATTTAAAACATTTCTTTAACTGGCACATATGAATTAAAAATTAGAATTTGGGTCTAAATTTTTTGGTCTTCATACGGTTGATTTTTCCTCCATGTACACAGATCATATTTGGTTTTTCTTTGGGGGTCATTTTGATTATAGTAGAAATATCTTACATATACATAAAAATATTTCATATAAAATATTCAGGGTCTTCTTCCTTCTGAATTGCAGCAAGCAGTTAAGAGATTTCTGAATATAATATATAATATGCCTTAAAAGCCTTAATACTGGCCTCTTCTTTGAGGTAGGTGTTTATTAATGCAATTTCACCTAGTGACAGTTGCATGTCTATAGTGTCTGTATATCAGCATCAGCACTCTGCAGCTGTTATCATGTGTGATTTGCATTCGGAGAGAATTGGTCTCTGAGTGTCAGAGAGAACGTATTGAAAAGTGCCCCCCCATATGCTTGTTAGTAGTGATAATAAAATGAGGGCTGCAATTAAATGTAGTCAAAGAGTTAAAGCTAGAAATCAAATATGTTTTAGTTTTCCTGTGATATGATACAATCACTATTGCTGCTTAAAAATAAGATAATTTAAATTGTTTCTTCATTTGATTTATTATTCTCTATATAGAGAAATTCCTTTGTATATTTTTGAAAATTTGAAGAGAAAGGTGGAATAGAAACATCTGGATCACAACACAGAATTTTAGGGATGATAAGTGATTCTGTCTGAGAGTCTCAGGAAAGAATAATGAGCAAAGTCGGCAAGTCTCATCCTACTGTTACTCCTGGTCAAAGGGATAAGCTGTAGGAGAGTCACAAATTTGATAGGTAAAAACACCCATTCAGAAATCACCCCTCTGTTGCTACTTCCTAGGTTCTTCATACTTTCACAGAGCAGCACTTCCTCATTTGAAATATAGTATAACACAAACATCTCATTAGGTCCCATTATTCCTGATGTATTCAGTTCTTCTGCATCACCAAATTGAACTGGTTGTCATTTTCAATGTGTGAGAGTTAAACTGCCTCAGTAGAAAAGACACACAACCCTGAAGTGAGTAGCAGGAAAGACTAAAAAAATATTTTTCAGAAAATGAAATTATTATGGAATGATGTATGAGTAATAATGACATGGAATAATGGTACTTTAGGAGTAAAATATGAATTGAACCTAGTTAGATAACAGATATTTAGCAAGCTTATTTGCAAGTTCAGTATGACATTCCTGGCTGAGGATGATTTTTTTTCTGAGGTTGATCTTGATTATGAATCCATATATTTTGAGGAGATATGTTATAAATATTGAATATTTTTATTTTGATGTATTTAATCAATATTTAAAGTTATTGATTTGTGGGTAATTTTACTAATGGAAGACTTCATAAATTAATATAATATGCCCAACACTAGGAGACAATATTATAATTTAAGAATACAGTACTGTTTATTTTAATATTTCACTTCTGAAAATGAGTGTTTTGTTATACTTTTCTAAAATTCTTTGGAGAGAAGGTTAATATTTTTTGATTTATAGTTTCATAGAGTAGAATTTTTAAATTATTTCTGTTTTACCTGGTTACATACATTATGATTTATATATTATCCCTCAATCTTACATTCTTATAATAATTGTGCAAAAATCCAAATTGGGTTAAAGATAGAAATTCCAAATTTTCTAGTATGCTCTGACATTAAAATATCTGACCAAAATTCCCATTCACTATGCAATAAATCCATTCTGCCTTAAAGTATATTCTGAATGTAAAAATGAAAATAGACATTTATATGCAGTCTGAGCTAGAAAAAGGTGCTGATACTGTAATTAATATTGTACCATAATATCTTTTTAATCTATCATGCTGCCTTTTGCCCTTTATGTTATGTCAGAAAGGAGTGTAATGAATGAGTGTGTCTGTGAGTATCAGCTTGAATTTGGTGAAAACCGAGGCAACATGACATTTAATGTGATTAAGCCAGATATAGATTCAAGTTTATTAGCTTTCACACAATCGAATGTAAAACTAATGATGATAAAACTTCAAATATTTTTTAAAGGATGCTCTTCCGAATTTATTTTAAAGCTCAATTTGTATAAAGGCATTTTATTATATTTAAGAAATAACAGGATTCCCTGACTTTGTAATGTTTCCTAGAAAGGTAACACAACAGTAAAACATCCAGTAAATATCCAACATTTTAGGTGAAGAATGAAAGATTTATCATTAAGTCAGAAAAGAGTTGGCGTAAATCTGACTTGAAACAGCTGTTTAGAGGGTAAGAGTGTCTTTTCAAGTCCTGAGAAGAATATTTTTTCTTCCTTTTTTGTATCAGAAGGGGGCAGTAGTGGTCCACTTTTAATAACAGCTAGCATTTCTTTTGTTATATGATATTTGATAATAAATAAATACCATTTTCTATTTAATGTTGAGGCATTTGTACAAAAAATTAAGATTGCAAGTATCTATTGTTAGGTTAAAAGTTAAATAATTAAAAGTTTGTATGCAAATGTAATCTTGATGCCTCTTTTCTTTTCATCTAAGGATGTGGCTCAAAATTAAGAAGTCCTGCTGTAGCTAAACTAGAGCACCAGTTCTTATTGCTTAATGTTCATGGTAATAATGATGGTTATAAACAGATTAATTCTCTCTCTCTCTCTCTCTCTCTCACACACACACACACACACACACACACGCAATTTCAGTGAACTATAATTTAGTCTCTCACCACTCACTAAGCTGGAGTTAGCACCTACAATAAAAATGCTTTACTATTTATATAGCTTGTCATGTTAGTATTTATTTCCAATATTAATTGTGGCTTAAAATAAATTAATACAAGACAGTATCTTATAATTTCCAGGTTGATTAAGTGAGTGGTGCATGTGCACACTTAATGGGATGATTGCAATTTATATCTCTCCAGATCGTCATTAAAAGATAAGCTGCAAATACAGTGGCTATTCTGCTCATTGGCTGACATCTCTCTATATCAAGATCATCTGCTTAGAACAAATGTGGCTGGACAATGTGGTATTCTAATTCCAAAATTGAGTAATTCAAGAATTTCAGAGATGTAACAAGGACAGAATTACTGTCCTCATTCTAGGTTTAGAAGGCAGGCATGCAAGTACCTAGAGAAAGAGAACAGATGAAAGCTGGCAGCCTCTTCATTTACAGACAGTACAATTTTCTGAATTTAGCAAGACTCTTCCTTTCCCCCCAGAACGCTCTATGTAAGTGTTAAGATGTTGAGACATGCATTATGTTTTACATTTTCGTTAAGTTTTGCAGAAAATCATATGGCTAAGTAGTACTTGTATTATAATGGAAAAAGGTGTGAGGAAAAACCCTCCAAAAATGAAATCCACTTGTCAGTTTGAATTTGACATGTTTTATTACATAGTAAAACCTGTCAGCTAAAATTTTAGAGATTTACACCTAAGTTGTGACTGAAAACAGGTAAATGTCCTTTCAAAACAGGTATTTTGAATATATAAATGAAAATTTTGGTAGTTGTGTGCATGTAGAGTTGCTTGTAAAGTGAATTTAAAATTTTTAAGAAATGTTTCTGGCATTTTAAAATTGCTAAGAATAACTTATGAGAATGAGAACTTAGGAAACCTGCTTTTTAACAAAAGTCTACAGTATTATATTTGAATTTTGCCGAGACAGTCAACTCACAATGTCATTAGTACATATTAAAGAGCATAGATTTCATAATGCAATTTAAAATACTTATTTAATGATGAAAAAAATTAAGAATACATTTATATTCGATTGATTTTAATGATAAATAAAACATAATCCTCAACAGTTAAAATGTTTTATAAATATTAAAAGTAATTAATTTAACACAGAATTTTTTTTTCCATATTCAGTTTTTCCTTTAAAGCTGAAGGTATTGTGCTGAGTTTCTGGAACTCTGCAGCTCAGTCTGGAATTATATTTTTCTAGAAAATAAATGTGGCTAGGAGAGAATTTTCTTGCTATATTAGGATCTCCCAAATTTCCTTTGATCTGTAATTTTAAAAGGTTGTCATTACTTGTATCCTGAATGTGTGTGTGTGTGTGCGTGTGTGTGTGTGTGTGTGTGTGAAAGAGAAAGAGAGACAGGGGAAAGAGTGAAAAGACAAGAAAGAAGGAAGGATAAAAGCAAGAAAAGAGAGAAGCAAAAAATAGGAAAAAAAGGATAAGAGGAAGGAAAGAAAAAAGTGGGCATGTCAGAAGGAAGAAGAGAATAAAAGAGGAGAAAAATAATGTCTTGGAGAGGTCTATACATTTTGATGGATTGACATTGCTAGTTTTCTGGTACCAGTTTAGGAACAGTGTGATCCTGGCAGCAGCTTTAAGATAGCACATCTCAACTTTCAGAACAACATGATTTAAAGAAACTGTGTGACTCAGAGGATAGTTTTGGCATTGAGTTTGTGAGAAAAGGAGGCTTTGCTTTTGTATTGCTCTTCAAATATAAGAGAAAATTCTGTTTCTGCCAACATTGATAAAAAAGCTATCCAATTATTACAATGCCAGCTTTCTCTTTACAAATATCAAGTGTAATTAAAGCAAAGAGCTAAATATTATAGAGAAAATAAGATGGAAAATGTTGGCTGTTGGAAATTGGCTTGGTATGGGCTTTGTGGATGGATGGCATTTACTAAACGGCACCAACCCGGCTTTAGGTTTTTAGACAGCATTAAAGGATGAATTGTTGATTTGCCTGTTCTTCAACATGTATCACCTGCTTGAATATTTTTTCCACCTGATAATTTTTCATCAGCCTCTTCTACAGCCAGGCGTATTTTGGCTGTGAATAGTCATAGACTAAAAGCTTTCTGTCTTATGTTATACATGTGTGTGCCTGTGTGTGTGTGTGTGTGTGTGTGTGTGTGTGTGTGTGTGTAATCATTATTTCCTATAGGCCTATTCTATACTTTTCTGACCTTTGCCTGAAAGACTGTGGCTAGTGTGTGTGTGTGTGTGTGTGTGTGCGTGCGTGCATGTGTGTGTGTGTTTTACTGGCATTTTGCTATTACTTAAATTTCTCTGTTTCCCTTTAATGCCTACCTAAATATTTTCTCATCTTACCCTTAAGCAAAATGTCAAATTCTTGGCAGACAAAACATTGGATTTTCTTGAATAAAAGGAAGGCAACATCCATTTCAGCACTTTGTCTATCTATTTAACTAGCACTGTGCATCTTTTAGGTCCTCTGTAAATACTGAGCATCCACCTGAAATACTACATGTTAGCCAACAGCAGCAGAGACTCTGTGAGTGTGTGTGCACACCTACGCACTGATTAGTGGCTGTGACCATTTTTTCTTTTCTTATACATTCCCACATAGTGTCTCTACTTTTTTATACTTCTAAGTACCTAATAAGAAAGTGGAATTAGAGAGGAATTTGAAGACACTACACTGTTGGCTTGAGGTTGGAGGAAGGGACCCCAGCCAGGGGATGAGGAGGCCTCTAGAAGCTGGACAAGGCCAAGAAACAGGTTCTTCTCGGAGCCTCTGAGGGAATGCAACCTTGTGGACCCATTTTAGATTCTGACCTCCAGAACAGTCATCTGTTTGTGTTACCTTAAGCCATTAAGTTTGCCGTGATTTGTTAGAACAGTCATAGGAAACAGCCCTCTCTGACTTCTGCTTCTGTGCTTACATCTCTCTCTGACTCTGGCACTCCCACCACCCTCTTACAAGGACTTTCATGACCACATGGCTCCCCTGACTCCCAGGTCATCCAGGATCATTCTCTATCTCAAGATCCTTAACTCGATCCCATCTGCAAGGTCCCTTTTGCCGTGTAAGGTACCATGTTCACAGGTTCCAGAGAGTAGGTCATGAATGTTTTGGGGACATTGTTCTGTCTACGACAGACACCTCCCAGGTTGTAAAACACATCAGCAGTGAATTCTCAAGCTTGGCTCTAGGAGCAGCCCTAGAGCAAGAGGAGTTGGCCACTGGTCTGAGGGACTCCAGGCCTGCCTGTGGTTTCTGCAGAGCTATGTAGCTCAGGAGGTTTCCATGACTGGAAGGGAGTTTGACCACCTGCTCTATGAGACACGGTGTTCCAGATCACTGTGCAGGTTTCTTAGTTGTCTGCAGGAACAAATGGATAGAGTTTTCTCTGGACAAAATTTTAAATCTCATATTTCCTGAAGTCTTTGGGACTTGTTTTGCTGCCACTTCTTTTTGGTAAATGACAGAAAGAATGGTTTGTACTTAATAAACAGGAACTGAAGATATTAAAAAAGAACTGTGGTAGGTGTGATATGATCCCTATTCTTGCAAGGCATTTGTACATCTATCCATACCCTGATTTATTCTGGCATGGAGAGATGCTTAGAATATTGTACAGTGAATGTCAATGATATATGGCGATGGAATTATTTGAGGATATGCGGCTTTCTTCTTCGTATTTTTCTTTTTGACTATATTTTAGAACAAGCATGTATACTTTTTATAGAAACAATAAAATTATTAGTTAAAAAAGAAAATGAAGTTTTGGCAATCACTGAAAATTGTGTAAAACTATATGTACTGAAATGAAGACTTCCCGAGAGACATAGATTGAATTAAAAAGAAGAAACGTCATGGACATGTAGCACAGTAGTCCTCACTTATCCAAGGAGGACACATTCCAAGATGCCAGTGGGTACTTAAAACTGTGGATGGTACCAACCTTATGTATATTATGTTTTACGATCTGAAAACTGAGACCATCACATATGTAGTTTGTCAGTGACTGAAATGTTGTTATAGGGTGCATGACTCTACTTCCTCTTCCCCCATTTTTTATTACTCTGTAGTCATAAAATCAGATAATTCATGAATGATTCAACTAGATGTTATTTTATATCTATAGGAATTATGTTGTTTTATCAGACAAAAAGGAATTGAGAATAAAGTAGTCATAATCATTTATTAGAAAAACATGCTAGTTTTGTAGCTTTTAAGTAAATATAATAAATATGAACTTAATTTTTCAAGATAATTTTATATAAATGTATGTAACTAGAATTAAATATTTGCCTGTATCTGAATATTAATACATAAGTCATAATATTCCTATAGTGAATGCTCAAGACATTATTTCCATTAGATGGGAAAAAAGAGATGAATATGATTATTTTTTAAAATGTAATAATACTATGGGGAAACCAAGTAGTAACAACATATAATTGTATTGCTAGAGTTTACAGAGATAGCAAGAGATGGTTTATTTACAATTTGGTGAATAAGAACAAAATGAGATTTTGCAAAATTCTCTTGGCCAGCAATTTCTTGTTCATATGCTTTAAAATCTATTGCGTAAATCTAGCCATATTTGATTTCTCAAAAGTGCCTTTAAAATTCATTTATGCTAAATGCTTCTATTATTGTACCTTCTTCTATTTGCCCTCATAACCTCCCATGCCCTTCAACAAGCATCACAAAATAAACCCCGGAAAGTGAGGCAATATCCCTTGTCTGGACTCATTTTCACAGAGGAAATCATAACCAACTCATTGTTTTCTGTTTCAGAATTTCTTACAAAGATACATTCATTGCGTAAATTGTGGCTTCATGATTTTGAACCTAAGACAAAAAGTAACTTTCAATTCTTGATTATAGCTTCTCAAAATACACAGTATAATTAATGTTGAAAGAACAATTATATTCTAAGTCCTTGTTTCACACCCATTCAAACTTTCTCTTGCCTTTAACTTCTGGAATTTTAGTCACATTTTCAGAACGAAGGTGAACATTGTAGGAAACAGTGACAAATAAAGGGCAGATGTGTTATAATCATTTTAAAGCATATGAGGCTGTTTCAGTCACATTATATTTGTTTTCAAATATAAAATTTCTGTCTCACTCCTAACTTCTCAAGCACTCTGTTTATCTAAAAAGTTTTCCTTCACCCAAACCTTCCCCCTCTGTATTGGTGTATACAGGTTTTTTCCTTATATGCACCGCCACACATTATTTGACTGCCTACTTAGTGTGGGTCTCTCCCCTTGGAAAATTATCTCTGTTAAGATGCAAAATAGACATTCAAAATATATGTACTGAATGACTAAATGAATGAAGAAATTAATTACTTCAGACTTAAAAAAATTTAAGGTAGATACAAAACAAATTAGGAAATTTGATAATGATTTTCAAATTAAAAAAAGTATCAGCCACAGACAGGCCAAATATTTTTCTCAACTTCTTTTGTTTCAAAAATATTTGGGGCAAAGTTTATTTTGAAATACCTTAAGAATTAAAAGATATTTTTAAGACTCTACCTTGCATTTCAAACAAGGCAAATTATTTTCTAGTTGCTTTATCCAGTGTTAAATGGCATATATTTATGTCTAGTTATGGTCAGTTGTTGTGGTGGTACTGAGGAAATAATTGGAACTGAATCCACAGTTCAAACTGGATGTTTGTTCTAAACATATTTTAACAAAATATTTGTCCTGACCAATCAATCCTTGAAAATTAAATTCCTTCAGGGCTGGAACTTGGTCTGCTTTATTCATTGCTGTGTTTCAACTCCTACAACAGAACACATGGTAAGTTCTCAACAACTGAATTAATACTTAATGATTACATTAATATTTATGATTGAATAAGTACTTACTGATTGAATTAATAGCAGTTCCATGGGTGCCAATGGAGCAGTAATCAGGACAGGGAAGCCAGAACTTGGCTATATTCTGGGATAGATTTCTATTGTTTGTTTTTGTTTGTTTGTTTTCTAGAGAGAGAGAGAGAGAGAGAGAGAGAGAGAGAGAGTGTGTGTGTGTGTGTGTGTGTTTAAAATATATTTTATTGCACTTTAGGTTCTGGGGTACATGTGCAAAACATGCAGGGTTGTTGCATAGGTACATACATGGCAATGTGGTTTGCTGCCTCCATCTCTGTCACCTATATCTGGCATTTCTTCCCAAGTTGTCCCTCCCCAACCTCCCTACCCCTCACTGTTCCTCCCCTAGCCCCCTTCCAACAGACCCCAGAGTGTGATGCTCTCTTCCCTGCGTCCACATATTCTCATCATTCAACACCTGCCTATGAGTGAGAACATGTGGTGTTTGATTTTCTGTTCTTGTGTCAGTTTGCTGAGAATGGTGGTTTCCAGAGTCACCCATGTTCCTACAAAGGACACGAACTCATCATTTTTTATAGCTGCATAATATTCCATGGTGTATATGTGTGACATTTTCCTTGTCTAGTCTATCATAGATGGACACTGGGTTGGTTCCAGGTCTTTGCTACTGTGAAGAGTGCTGCAGTGAACAGACATGTGCCTGTGTCTTTATAATAGAACAATTTATAATCCTTTGGATATATACCCAGTAATGGGATTGCTGGGTCAAATGGAATTTCTGCTTCTAGATCCTTGAGGAATTGCCACACTGTCTTCCACAATGGTTGAACTAATTTACACTCCCACCAAGAGTGTAAAAGTGTTCCTATTTCTCCACATCCTCTCCAGCATCTGTTGTCTCCAGATTTTTAAATGATCACCATTCTAACTGGTGTGAGGTGGTATCTCAATGTAGTTTTGATTTGCATTTCTCTAATGACCAGTGATGATGGGCATTTTTTCATATGTTTCTTGGCCTCAAGTATGTCTTCTTTTGAAAAGTGTCTGTTCATATCCTTTGCCCACTTTTGAATGAGTTTGTTTTTTTCTTATACATTCAGAGTTTAATTAGATCCCATTTGTCTATTTTGGCTTTTGTTGCCAATGCTTTTGTGGTTTTAGTCATAAGTCCTCGCCTATGCCTATGTCCTGCATGGTTTTTGCCTAGGTTTTCTTCTGAGGTTTTTGTGGTGTTAGGTCTTATGTTTTAGTCTTTAATCCATCTTGAGTTAATTTTAGTATAAGGTGTGAGGAAGGGGTCCAGTTTCTGCTTTCTGCACATGGCTAGGCAGTTTTTCCAACACCATGTATTAAGCAGGGACCTTTCCCCATTGCTTGTTTTTGTCAGGTTTGTTAAAGATCAGATGCTTGTAGATGTGTGGCATTGCCTCCGAGGCTTCTGTTCTGTTCCATTGGGAACAGTACCATGATGTTTTGGTTACGTAGCCTTGTAGTATAGTTTGAAGTCAGGCAGCGTGATGCCCAGCTTTGTTCTTTTTGCTTAGAATCGACTTGGCTATTTGGGCTCTTTTGGTTTCATTTGAAGTTTAAGGTAGTTTTTTCCAGTTCCGTGAAGAGGGTGATAGTTAGCTTGATGGGCATAGCATTGAATCTATAAATTACTTTGGGCAGTATGACCATTTTCACAATATTGATTCTTCCTAACCATGAGCATGGAATGTTTTTCCATCTGTTTGTGTCCGCTCTTATTTTGTTGAGCAGTGGTTTGTAGTTCTCCTTGAAGAGGTCCTTTACATTCTTTGTTAGTTGTATTCCTAGGTATTTATTCTCTTTGTAGCAATTGTGAATGGCAGTTCATTCTAGATTTGGTTCTCTTTAAATCTGTTATTGGTGTATAGGAGTGCTTGTGATTTTTGCACATTGATTTTGTATCCTGAGACTTTGCTGAAATTGCTTAGCAGTTTAAAGAGATTTTGGGCTGAGACGATGGGGTCTTCTAAATATAAAATCATGTCGTCTGCAAATAGAGACAATTTGACTTCCTCCTTTCCTAATTGAATACGCTTTATTTCTTTTTGCTGCCTGATTGCTCTGGCTAGAACTTCCAATACTATATTGAATAGGAGTGGTGTGAGAGGGCATCCTTGTCTAGTGCCAGATTTCAAAGGGAATGCTTCCAGTTTTTGCCCATTCAGTATGATATTGGCTGTGGGTTGGTCTTAAATAGCTTTAATTATTTTGAGATACGTTCTGTTAATACCTGCTTTCTTGAGAGTTTTTAGCATAAAGAGCTGTTGAATTTTGTCAATGGCCTTCTCTGCATCTATTGAGATAATCACGTGGTTTTTGTCTTTGGTTCTGTCTATGTGGTGAATTATATTTATAGACTTGTGTATGTTGAACCAGCCTTGCATCCCCAGGATGAAGCCTACTTGATTGTGATGGATAAGCTTTTTGACGTGCTTTTGCAATTGGTTTGCCAGTATTTTATTGAAGATTTTTGCATCTATGTTCATCATGGATATTGGCCTGAAGTTTTTTTTTCTTGTTGAGTTTCTGCTGGATTTTGGTATCAGGATGATGTTGGTCTCATAAAATGATTTGGAAGGATTCCCTCTTTTTGTATTGTTTGGAATAGTCTCAGAAGGAGTGGTACCAGCTCCTCTTTGTATGTTTGGTAGAATTTGGTTGTGAACTCATCTGAACCTGGGCTTTTTTTGGTTGGTAGACTATTAATTGCTGCCTCAACTTTAGCCCTTGTTATTGGTCTATTCAGGGTTTCAATTTCTTTCTGGTTTAGACTTTGGAAGGTGCAAATGTTCCAAGATTTATCCATTTCTTCCAGGTTTACTGGTTTACGTGCGTAGAGTTGTTTGTAGTAATATCTGATGGTAGTTTGTATTTCTGTGGAATTGTGGTGATATCCCCTTTATCGTTTTTTATTGCATCTATTTTATTCTTCCCTGTTTTCTTTTTTATTAATCTGGCTAGTGGTCTGTCTATTTTGTTGATCTTTTCAAAAAACCAACTCCTGGATTTATTGATTTTTTGAAGAGTTTTTTGTGTCTCCATCTCCTTCAGTCTTGCTCTGATCCTATTTATTTCTTGTCTTCTGCTAACTTTTGAGTTTTTTTTGATGTTGCTCCTCTAGCTCTTTCAATTTTGACGATAGGGTATCAGTTTTAGATCTTTCCTTGCTTCTCACATGGGCATTTATTGCTATAAAGTTTCCTCTAGACACTGCTTTAAATGTGTCCCAGAGATTCTGGTATGTTGTGTCTTCATTCTCGTTAGTTTTGAAGAACATCTTTATTTCTGCCTTCATTTCATTGTTTATCCAATCAATATTCAGGAGCCAGTTGTTCAGTTTCCATGAATTTGTGCAGTTTTGAGTTAGTTTCTAATGCTGCATGCTAATTTGATTGCACTGTGGTCTGAGAGACTGTTTGTTATGATTTCCATTCTTTTGCATTTGCTGAGAAGTGATTTATTTTTAATTATGTGGTCAATTTTAGAGTAGGTGTGATGTGGTGCTGAGAAGAATGTATATTCTGTGGATATGGGGTGGAGAGTTGTGTAAATGTCTATTAGGTTTGCTTGGTCCAGATCTGAGTTCAGGTCCTGGATATCCTTATTAATTTTCTGTCTTGTTGATCTAATATTGACAGTGGACTGTTAAAGTCTCCCACTTCTATTGTGTGGGAGTCTAAGTCTCTTTGTACATCATTAAGAACTTGCTTTATGTATCTGGGTGCTCCTGTATTTGGTGTGTATAGGATCAATAGGTCATCTTGTTGCATTGATCCTTTTACCATTATGTAATGCCCTTCTTTGTCTCTTTTGATCTTGTTGGTTTAAAGCCTATTTTATCAGAGAGTAGGATTGCAACCCCTGCTTTTTTTTGCTCTCCATTTGCTTGGTAAATCTTCCTCCATCCCTTTATTTATTTATTTTTTTAATTTTAATTTTTTTTAAAGATGGGGTTTCACCATGATGGCCAGGCTGGTCTTGAACACCTGACCTCAGGTGATCCACCCACCTCGGCCTCCCAAAGTGCTAGGATTACAGGTGTGAGCCACCACGCCCGGCCATCCCTTTATTTTGAGCCTATGGGTATCCTTGCATGTGAGATAGGTTTTCTGGATAGAGCACACCTATGGATTTTGAATTCTTATCCAATTTGCCAGTCTGTGTCTTTTGATTGGGGCATTTAGCCCATTTACATTTAGGGTTAATATTGTTATGTGTGAATTTGATCCTGCCATTTTGATGCTAGCTGGTTGTTTTACTCATTAGTTGATGCAGTTTCCTCATTGTGTTGATGCTGTTTACCATTTGGTACATTTTTGGAGTGGCTGGTACTGGTTGTTTTCTTCGTATGTTTAGTGCTTCCTTCAGGAGCTCTTGTAAAACAGGCCTGGCCGTGATGAAATCTCTAAGCAAGTGCTTGTTCATAAAGGATTTTCTTTCTCCTTTGCTTATGAAGCTTAGTTTGGCTTGATGTGAAATTCTGGGTTGAAAGTTCTTTTCTTTAAGGATGTTGAATATTGGCCCCCACTCTATTCTGGCTTGTAGGGTTTCTACCAAGAGAGCCACTGTGAGTCTGATGGGCTTCCCATTGTGGGTAACCTGTCCTTTCTCTCTGGCTGCCCTTAGCATTTTCTCCTTCATTTCAACCCTGGTGAATCTGATGATTATGTGTCTTGGGGTTTGCTCTACTTGAGGAATATCTTTGTGGTGTTCTCTGTATGTCCTGGACTTGAATAGTGGCCTGCCTTGCTAGGTTGGGGAAGTTTTCCTGGATAATATCCTGAAATGTGTTTTCCAGCTTGGATTCATTCTCTCTATCACATTCAGGTACACCTATCAAACATAGATTAGTTTTTTTCACATAATCCCCTATTTCTTGGAGGCTTTGTTCATTTCTTTTTACTTTTTTTTCCTCTAATCTTGCCTTCTCATTTTATTTCATTGAGTTGATCTTCAATCTCTGATACACTTTCTTCTGCTTGGTTGATTCGGCTACTGAAACTTGTGTATGCTTCTTGAAGTTCTTGTGTTGTGTTTTTCAGCTCCATCAATTCATTTATATTCTTCTCTAAGCTGTTTATTCTGGTTTGCCTTTCATCAAACTTTTTTTCTAGGTTCCCAGTTTCTTTGCATTGGGTTAGAACATGTTCTTTTAGCTCAGAGAAGTTTTTTATTACCCACTTTCTGAAGCCTGTTTCTGTCAGTCAATTCATCAGACTCATTGTCCATCCAGTTTTGTTCCCTTGCTGATGAGGAGTTGTGATCCCTTGGGGGAAGAGAAGCGTTCTGGTTTTGGGTGTTTTCATCCTTTTTCTGCTGTTTTCTTCCCATCTTTGTGGATTTATTTACCTGTGGTCTTTGTAGTTGGTGACTTTTGGATGGGGTCTCTGAGTGGATGTTCTTTTTGTTGATGATGAATTTATTTCTTTCTGTTTTTTAGTTTTCCTTTTAACAGTCAGGCCCCTCTGCTATAGGACTGCTGGAGGTCCACTCCAGACTCTGCTTGCCTGGGGATCACCTTGCAGCAGCTGCAGAATAGTAAGAGCTGCTGCCAGTTTTTTTTTTTTTTTTTTTTTTTTTTTTTGTTGTTGTTGTTGTTGTTATCTTTATCCCAGAAGGATACTGGCCAGATGTCAGCTTGAGCTCTCCCTTATGAGGTGTCTCTTTGGATATATGGGGGTCACAGAGCTGCTTGTGGAGACAGTCTGTGTCTTATAGGAACTAAGGTGCTGTGCTTTGAGCTCTGTTGTTCCATTCAGAGCTGCTGGGCAGGTACGTTTAAGTCTGCTACAGCAGAACTCATAACTGTCTTTTCCCAGGTGCTCTGTCCTTGGAAGGTGGGGCTTTATTTATAAGTTCCTGATGTGATACTGCATTTTTTCAGAGATGTCCTACCCAGTGAGGAGGTAACCTAGTGACAGTCTGCCAGCTGCTGCGTTGCTGAGCTGCTGTGGGCTCTGCCCAGCTGCTGTGTGAACTTCCTTGTGGTTTTGTTAATAGAGGTATAGTTAGATCTGCCTCAGTAATGGCCATCTGCCTCAGTAATGGCAGATTGCCTCAGTAATGGCAGACTGCCTTGGTGATGGTGGACTGCTTTGGTAATGGCAGATTACCTTGGTAATGGTGGACTGCCTTGGTAATAGTAGACAGTCTCAGTAATGGCAGACTGCCTCAGTAGTGGTGGACTGCCTCAATAATGGCAGACACTCTTCCCCCCACAGAGCTGGACCATCTGTGCTTGCTGTGCAACTCTCAGTCCAGTGTGTTTAAGGTTGCTGGTCTTTGTGGGGGTGGGACCCACTGAGCCAGATCACCTGGCTCCCTGTTTCAGCACCCTTTTTTTTCAGTTGAATGGGCAACTCTGTCTCCCAGGTGTTCCAGGTGCAAGTTGAAACAGCCACCCAGATTTGTATGCGTTTTTGTGCAGAAACCCACTGCACTGGCTGAAACAGCCATGCTGGAGACTCATGGTGCTTTTCTGCCCAGGAATCTCCTGGTCTGTGGGCAGTAAAAACTTGTTTGGATATGCAGTGATTACTCACCATTTGTGTTCTCATTCGGAACTACACTCCAAAGCTGTTCCTATTTGACCATCTTGGATCTGTTTTCTGTTCCAGGATAGTTTTAAGAGAACAGACTCTAGTCAGACAATACACTCTTTATTATCTTCCCTTCCCTGTCTCAGTCCCTCACTCTCTTATTGTGCTTCCTCGGATTATATCCCAAACAAACTACTTGCATTCTAACTCTCATCCTAAACTCTGCCTTGGGGGAAACTAAAACCAAACAGTACTAGTTAAGGGTAAATGAAAACAATGTTAATAGAAGAGTGGAAGTGTATATAATTGTCAAAGTCAGGAAGAATTGGGAGAGTGGAAACCCAGGTTGATAAGTAAGAAGTCAGAGTTAGTTTGACAGTTGTGGCCTGAACAGGTAAATGTCTGAATTCCAGGAGATAGAGATGTCTGGTTTGGAACCAGCAACCAGGAGAAAGTAATATAAACTTGACTGAAATGCTCTGTTTTAGTGAACAACCTTACATCTGTTGTATGCCGAGGGCATGAGCAATTAAGTTGACAGATGTCTGTGGATAAAATAAGGGATCTGGTCAAGAGCAAGTAAAAAGTAATTATTGAAGGTGGGTTTTGGTACAGTGACTGTACTTATGTAAAGATGACTCAATGATTGGCTGCAGCATATCATGAATGATAGAAATTATTGGGTTGTTTCTGACATTGATACACTTATACTAATGCTACATATGCTTTCTTACATTCTATGGTATTTCCTTATCGTGAATAGTTGTTAAAAATTATTGTAATATCACTTAGAATTATTAAAAGACTCTCAGGTCATTAAAAGTGCACGTTAGAATGCCTAAATACTTTTCTTATCTTTTTGAGTTCACTGGGGGAGGAAAGAGGGATAGGAAAGATGGCTTGTGCTGTGAGAAAAGTGGGGAGCATAGAGAAGAGGGACTGATGATTGCCCAGGTGAGGTGGATGGACTCAGCATCAAAAGAATGGTGACTGAGGTTGTCACTGGCAGTTCTGTTACAGTAGGTAGTTAGGCAGACATGAGAGTATAGGAGAGGCCATGACTTCCCAACCAGGAATGTCAGGTTATCATCAGATGATGGTTAGGTAGTTGTTACAATATCTAAAATAATAACTGGTTGCAGTCTGTGCCGGGGAAAGGCCATCTCCTAATAGGCAGAAAACACCTGAAACTTGCAATCATTAGCCTCCCAATAAGATCTCAGAGGCTGGGGCAGTTGGCTCAAACATGTGCACTAAGAGGCAGAATGGCACAGTTTTCCAGTATACGACCTTCCTCTAGTAATACCGGACTGGAAAGGGCAAAATGCCTCACATGAGCATGCATGCAACTTCAGAAAACACACTGTGCATGTGGCCCCTCCCAAGTGCTGGCAGGTCACTGAACATGCAGACAGCCCATCACAGAGGAGGCACAGGGGAGAAGAGGCAAAAGACCTGGAAGCATGCCAATGTATAAACCCCATGTCAAAGGTCAAACTGTGCACTTGAATCGCTCCAGTCACCCACTTGGCCCTCTTCCAAGTGTATTTTGCTTTCTTTAGTTCCTGCTCTAAAATTTTTAATAAACTTTTACTCCTGCTCTAAAACTTACCTCTGTCTCCTGCTCCGCCTTATGCCCTTTTGGTCAGATTCTTTTTTATGAGAAGGCAAGAACTGAAGTTGCTGTAGACCCGTGTGAATTTGCTACTGCTGACACTTCCCTGCTCAAATCCCCTCTGCCCACCCAAGAAATCACCTAGAGACAGCTTCTATCCATCTCCAAGGCTTCCAGAGTCTTTCCACCTGAAGGCACTTTCTTGCCTAAGGAGCACACTTAGTTTGGGCATTGAGCAGGTAGAAAATACCAGGGAGTTAAGAATGAAGAATGGGAGTTCATGGATAAATACCATGTTCTCCCTTCAGTGGGATAGTTCCATGGCATGTCCCACATTATCGCTCAGAAGGTACACTGCAGGATGGGGCCCCAGGTTCCCATGGGGACCACCATATCAACACACTCTTTATTGTCTTCCGTTCCCTGTCTCAGTCCCTCATTCACTTATTGTGCTTCCTGGGATTATATCCCAAATGAACTACTTGCATTCTAACTCGCATCCTAAATTCTTCCTTGTGGGAAACTAAAACTAAATACTAACTAGTTAACGGTAAATGAAAACAATGACAAACTGTCTTTTAAACTCAATGCATGTTCATAATATTTTCATAAGCTTCTTTCATTGATGATGCACTATATCTGACTACCTTTTCAAATTTTGACACTGTGTGTAAGAGATTACCCATTATAATCATGATCACTGAAGAGTTTTCAATCCATAAATTTTATGTATGCCCAAATTAAAACGTTCAGTGTTAAGAAGTTGTGAATTAAATCAGATTCAATTTTAAAATGCAGAATTTAATTAATCTTTATATATATTTCTAGATAAATTACTTATAGGAGGTTAACATTTGCTTACATTTTATATAATGCTGATTTAATATATAAATATGTAACAATTTGTGACCTTACAAATTCTAGCCGTTCTGTAGTTATTCTTTAAAAATGGTTCCAAATTCAACATTCGCTTAAGTAGATTGTGAAAGTAGATAAAATGAATTGGAGAAAACCCCCCAGATGTCAAAAACATCTCCAAAACATAACTAATAAATTTTCCATTTTAAATTTTTTCCATGATTTAAAAATATTTTCCCCCAAATTAATACTATATAGATTTCTTACTCCATATCCTTTTCAAAATATAAAAATTTTACAATCAGTCAAAAATAAGGACAAATATTTAATTTGTAAAATGGACAAATTGGAAGTTGTAATAAAAGTGAACAGTTTCCCCCCCACAAGATGGTAGATCAGAGGCTTTGTTAGTATACCTCAGCCACTTGGAAATAGCAAAACAGGAACTTTTATCCAAGAAGGATCCAAGAATAAACACCACAGGTCAAAATAAATCATTAAATAAAAGTTCTTTGGCTACTTGGAATACTTGGAGCTGTGGAGGGCAGCAGCTCATGCTGAGGATTGTGTGGAAAACTCTATTACCAGAGCAAGATATGGGGGAAGACTATCTTTATGCTTCCCACTGAAGAACCAGGCAATCCTCAAGGTGCTCCTGGACCCCACCAAACACAAGAACTGACTTGGGGAGTGGTGAGAATATGTGAGAAGGAATGGCATTGGAAGGTGCTTTGAGCATGCTCCAGGCACAGTGTTCATAGAGGGAGACCATTCCTGATCCTAGCTCATAGGGGTTGGTGCAAAAATCTGCCAGTGAGCAGGGATGATGGCCACAAGCTGGGAGAGGCTTTGAACTGAAATCTGTCATCTGATCTAGAATGGGGAGGTGGCCTCACAGTCAGCAGAGAGGAGAGTATAGTTTGGGTTCTGCCGCCAGGACAGGAGTTGATTTGCTGGGCTGGACCAGGAGGGATGTAGCCTGGGAGCTGTGGCTTCTGTTCCAAGCAGAGATTCTTGTGACCTGGTGCAATCTCACAATCTGAAGACAAACTGCTTGAGACTTGGCTGGCTTCTCTGGCCTGCTGCCAGCAACAGGCCACCAGTGGGATGCCTGCTGGGATAAGGGGTTGAGAGGTAAGTGGCTCCCACTACTGCCTGCTGGGCTGTGGATCCTGGGCTACCCCCACCCCCATGGCTAGGTAGAGGCACCTCTGCCCCTTCCTGGAACATTTCCCCATTGGCCTGAGGGCTGCCCTCAACCTCTGTCAAAATCAGTGACATTGGGGAATCCTGAACTTGAGCTTGCCCGGGCAAGCTTTGTTGGACTTTATTACCCCTACTACCTTGGTGGCCAAATACCAGACAGGAATCTCTGGGAGTGACCTGAGATTCCGGGACTCTGCCCTTTCCTTGGCAGTCTGAGTACTTCCGATATACAAAGGCCAACCGTAAATCCCACTGCCACCACTCCAGCTGCCTCACTCCTGCAAGTGCCATCTACTGGCTGGGAGGTCAACCTGCACAGCCCATTACAAGTTCTGATTGCAAATGCACAGCAAGTGGGTAGGAGACAAACTTCTCACCACCTTGGCTACCACTATCCCCTGTAAAACTCTGGGTGCTCAGTAGGCCCTGAGCCTGCTCGCCCACCCAGCACTTACTGCTACAGTTGGTATTTAAGAAAGCCACCACACTAAGGCTATTTATAACCAAGGAAATCTTACAGCTTCTGTACCATTCCCCTGCCATCCCTGTCAGGTCTGGTGCTTGCGTCTGCCATTGGGAGATCCAGGGTAGCCATGTCCAGTCCAGCTCTGCCCAACCTAGCTAATGCTCTGGGGTTGGGGGTCAAACCTAGGCATCTGGACATCCCACAGATTATCTCACTGCATGAAGCACAGGAGAGTTTCTCCTGGTAAACAAAGATCAAGCATAAACCATTCTGTTACTGCCACAGGAGGCTCTTACACACTGGCATCACCTATTGGCTTGTAGGTGAGAATGTACAACCCAATACAAAAACTGCTGACACAGGGAACAGCACTCCGGAAAGAGATAGGCATATGAGACCTCCACAGATGAGAAGAAACTAGTGTAACAGTTCTGGAAATATGAAAGAACAGGATGTTAGGACACTCAAAGGATCACACTAACTCTCTAGCAGTATAACTTAAGCAAAATTAAATCTTTGAAATACTAAATAAAGAATTCAAAATATTGATTTTAAAGAAGCTTAATGAGATCCATGAAAAAGTTTAAAACCAATATGAAGAAATCAGAAAATCAATCCAAGAGAGGAACAAGAAATTTACAGAAAGACATAGATATTTTAAAAATAACTAGGCTTGGCATAATAGCCCATGCCTGTAATCCCAAGACTTTGAGGGGTTGGGGCTAAGGCAGAAGAATCACTTGAGGCCAGGAGTTGGAGATCAAAATAATAAAAGCCATATATGACAAACACACAGCCAGTATCATACCGAATAGAGAAAAGTTGAAAGCGTTTTCCTAAGAACTGGAAGGAGACAAGGATACCCACTTTCACCACTCTTATCCAACATAATACTAAAAGTCCTAGAGAGATCATTCAGGCAAGAGAAAGAAGTCAAAGACATGCAAATTGGAAAACAGGAAGTCAAATTATATCTGATTGCTGACAATATAATCTTGTACCTAGAAATCCTTGAAGACTCCTCCAAAAGACTCTAGATTTGATAAATGAATCCAGAAAAGTTTCAGATATGAAATCAACATACAAAAATTAGTATCACTTCTGTACAGCAATAATGATCAAAGTGAGAACCAAATCAAAAAGTCAATCCATTTAAGAAAGTGACAAATAAATAAATAAACAAATCACCTAGGATACATTTAACCAATGAAGTGAAAGATCTCTATAAGAAAAATTACAAAACACTGATAAAAGAAATTGTAGAAGACAGAAATAAATGGAAAGAATCCCATACTAATGATTGGGGGAATCAATATTGTTAAAATGACCTAAAGCAATCCACAAATTCAAGGAAATTCCTATCAAAATAACACAATAATTTTTCAGAGAATTAGAAAAAGCAATTCTAAAATTCATATGTAACCAAAAATAAGCCCAATTCTACATGACAAGAACAAAGCTGGAAGCATCACATTACCTGACTTAAAATTATGCTGCAGGCAAATGCAGCCTAAACAGCATGCATGGTACTAAAACAAAGACACAGGCCAATGGAACAGAATAGAGAACCCAGAAATAAAGTCAAATACCTACAGCCAACTGATCATTGACAAAGTTGACAACAACCTACAATGGGGAAAGGACATTTTATTCAATACGTAGTACTGTGAAAATTGGATAGCCATACACAAAAGAATGAAACTGGACCCATATATCTCACCATATACAAACGTTAACTTCAGGTGGATTAACAAATTAAATGTAAGACCTGAAATAAAAATTCTAAAAGAAAACCTAGGGAAAACTCTTCCAGACATTGATCTAGGAAAAGAATTCATGACCAAGACTTCAAAAGCAAATGCAACAAAACCAAAAATAGACAAATGGACTCAATTAAACTAAAGAGCTTCTGAACAGCAAAAGATATGATCACTGAGTGAAAAATAGTCTACCGAATGGGAGAAAATATTTCCAAACTGCATGTGACAGAGAATTAATATCCTGGCTGAGCATGTTGGCTCATGCCTGTAATTCTAGCATTTTGGGAGGCCAAGACAGGCAGATCACTTGAGGCCAGGAGTTCGAGATCGGCTTGGCCAACATGGAGAAACCCCATCTCTACTAAAAATACAAAACTTTGCCAGGCGTGGTGGCGCACACCTAAAATCCCAGCTACTCAAGAGGCTGAGGCACAACAATTACTTGAACCTGGGAGGCAGAACTGTGAAAACTGAGTTGCAGTGAGCTGAGTGCACGCCATTACACTCCATCTAAAAAAATAAAAATAATTAAAAAGTGGGCAAAAGTCATGAACAGACATTTTTCCAAAGAAGGCATACAAATGTCCAGCAATCATTAAAAAAGTCACCATCACTATCATCAAAGAAATGTACATTAAATCACAGTGAGATACCACCTTATCTGAGTCAGAATGGTTATTATCAAAAAAATCAAAATTAACAGAGATGTTGGTGAGGATGAGGAGAAAAGGGAATTCTGTACTGCTGATGGGATTGTAAATTAATCAAACTCCTATGTAAAACTGTATGGAGAGTTCTCAAAGAAGTAAAAATAAACTACATTTTGATCCATAAGTTCTAATACTGGTTATGTATTCCCCCCGAAAAGAAAGTGTTGCATTAAAAATATGCCTGCACTCATGTTTATTGCAGCACTATTCACAATAGCAAAGATATGGGATCAACCTATGTGTCTATCAGTGGAGGACTGGGTAAAGAAAATGTGGTATATATACAGCATGGAATACTACTTAGCCATAAGAAAGAATAAAATAATGTCTTTTGCAGCAACATGGATAGAACATGACATCATTATCCCAAGTGAAATAAATCAGAAATAGTCAAATACTACATGTCATGGTCTCACATGTAAGTGGGAGCTAAATAATGTGTGCACATGGACACAAAGTGGAATATTACCATTAAAGATTTGGAAAAGTGGGAATCATGGAAGAGGGATTAGAGCTGAGAAGTTACCTAACAATGTATGGTATTTGAGTGATGGTTACATTAAAAGCCCAGACTTCACCATTATGAAACATACCCATATAACAAACTTGCACATGTACCCCTAAAAAAAGAGTAAAGAGATTTCCTGAATCTTTGAAATCAGGTGTTGTAGATAGTAATTTGTAAGGTTTTCAGTTCAGGGACCACTTTCAATTGAAAAAGGTTTTAGTTTTTGGTGGTTCGGGGCTGGGGTAAAGCCTACTGTCAATTCAGTAATTAAAACATTTTAAAAATGTTTTAAAATATTTTTAAAAATTTTTGCAAGATATTTATTTCTTTAGTGCCCAGACAATAGTTTTGTTTTGTTTTTGTTTTTATTTTTATTTTATGGCACTTGGCAGTAACTCTCAATGGTCTATGGTATACAATATTTGGGTAATACTTCAATCCAGTGGTTCTAAAACATAACATATTAGAATTTCTTGAGATTTTAAGAAGCACTGAGTCTTTGTTCTACCTTAGATATGCTGAAATTAAAGTCTCTGCTTGTCGAGCCCAACTGCATATGTGTTATCCATTTTAGGTTAAGCAGTGAGTATAGCACTGGCATACAGGCTGGGAATTTGTGCCCACCAGAGAATGTTTTAGGGTTTGTTAATACATAAATACTCTCTGTTTCTTTATTTTGTTTTTTTTTTTTCCACATGCCTGCCCCATTATTATTTACCTAAAAATTTTAAAAATTCCATTGAGATTTCTTCTTTGACCTAAGGATCTTTTCAGAACTGTGTTTATTTATTTCTATGTATTTGGTGATTTTTCTAGTAAAAATACATATTTCCAGTAAATGTATATGTAGCTTTATTCCATTATAGAATCTGAAAGGTTTCTATGAACAATTTTAACACTTCAAAATATTTGAGACATGCTTTTTCATATAACACACACTCAATGTTGGTAAATGTTCCATGTGCATTTATAAAACATGTATATTCAACAGTTGCTGACTGGGTGTCAGCTAAGTCAAATTATCTATCTTTTTGTGTTTGTTTGCTGATGAAAAATTCTGTCAGTTTTTGCTTGTTTGAAAATCTCTTAATTTTATTTTTTATGTTGATGGCTATTTTTTGTAGCATGTGAAATTTTTGGTTAACAGTTATCTTCTTTCAGCATGCTAAATGCTGTCACTCCACTGTTCTTGGCTTCCATCATCTCTGTTGAAAAGTCAACAAAGAATGTTTTGGATACTCGAGTTCTAACTGCCTTCGCTGTACCAATGCTTTTGAACAGCTGTAATTTAAAAATTTCTATTTAAAACATATAGGTTTTATTAACAGGAGAGTTGGTTGGCTATAAGCTGCTCCATCATAACTGGAAGTGGGATCTCTGATGTGAATTTTTAAGAGTATATGCTTTGTATCATCTTTAATCAGGATGTTTGAGTATTTCTTTCAGCAGAGTAGCAACATGTATAGAAATTGAAAAAGGAACTCAATATAAGTGGGTTGGCAAGAGAAGCATGATGGAATTGACTTAAGTCATGGAAGAAATTAAATCTGTAATTTCCTGAGGCCTTAATGGTAATCATATATATGCTAGAGGAGGGTAGTGTTCAGAAAAAATAAGCTTTTTTGTGAGAAATGATATATTGAGTTTGAATAATCTTGAGCTTATATTACAGATATCTTAATTCCTTTATGAGAAAAAATATATGACAATCAAATATTCTATCTCTGCAATGAAGTCATAGTTCAAAATACAGTAAACTAATATATGGTATGATTTTAGTCATTTAGAAAAATGCAAGAATAGAAGATTTATTTGTCATTGCTGCTAGGCGCATTCTCCTTCAATATCAGTCCAAGAAGCCTGATATTTCACACACAGAGAATAAAAGACAATGTGTACTTTTAATAAACAAAAATTTTATATCTATCTTATATCTAGTTGAGTGTTTTAGAATTTTATTAACCTATAGCCAAAGCATGATGAAAGTCCATTGTGGTTTAAAATTTAATGTAAATACAAACAACCTTGACAGTTTAAAAGTCAAAAGTGAAAGTATAACTTACAGAAAGAGGGAACTGTGGGGAAATGTGGGGAAGAAGGACTGAGGTAGTAACATTCTCGTTTGACATGGTAAGCAGTCAAACAACAATGGAATTTTTTTTCGAGATGGACCAAGTTAACTAAATTAAAAAAACCCTAAAGATAATATTTCTTCTGTCAAGTATTTTCAGGACAAGAGGAAGAAGCGTGAGAATGTTATTAGTATGCTCAGTCTTTGTATTTCGTACGAGGAATTCAGTAGATAGTATATAATGTTAATAAAATAAGACAACAACATAAGCATATTATTTAAAGTAACGAAGTAGTCATATGAGGAATTAAAAACAAAAACAGTTGGAAGAGGTTTACTCTGCAAGGTGGAATTTGAGGATTAAGAGGAAATAAAGTAGGAGAATCCTGCGTTTCCATATTTGTGCAGATGTTACTTTAATAACAATTTAAAGACATTTATAAAAATGTCATCTGAAGATGTAACATCTTTCTGATGTGATCACTTAAAAAAAAAAGTTAGCAACTTTTCATTTTGAAAGCAGATTTAAACCAAAAGGATGTTGGGCCAGGAAAAAGACTAAGGGAGGACAAGATCCTTTGAGTCTCTGAGAGGGCTAGAAATTCATTGTAAAGGGTAACAGACGCCTAAGGGGAAAAGAATAAGCTAATTAGAGAAATAAGTACATAAAATAAACATTTAATTTCTTTTAAATTCTTTAGCTTGAGAGTTATTTTTCGCTTCTTCTCATTATTTGCTGATCTTTTTTTGGGGAAAAATGCTTAGTATTAGCACATACTATATAGGTTACAAATCACCTTAATATACATCATTTCATTGTATTTTCAGCTCTTTGAGTTCACTGTCAACAATTCTCTTTAACCATATTTCATATGATTTTCAAATTCCTTTTTCTACCCTAGTTTGATTTCTAGTTGATGACAAATATGAGACTAATGTCTTACAGATTTCACTCCTTCTTCAATTAGCTCCACAGATTTTTCTTGGCCTCCAGAAAGGTGTGGAAGCTTTTTGAAAGATGTATTTTTTTTTTAATGCAGATTTCTACTCTGATATATTGGAAATATGATACTTCACATCTATTTACATTGATTATGTTTGTAATATTTAATTACTTTTACAAAAATGAGTTAGTCTACAAGCCCACTTTTTGCTATATTGCTTGTATTTTTTCTTTTTTCAAGGATATTTGTCTCCTTTTTATATTGTCAATTATGGACTGATGTTGCCTTTACTGTAACGTGATAAACATTCGTACTTTCAATATCCCTTAGTGCTAAGAAGACAAACTCAGGCCTACTCTCTATCATTAAATCCTAGTCATCCCCATTGCTCCACATCCTGCTTCTCATTTCTCTGTGATTCCCTCCTGCCTTCAATTCTGTTCGTTGTATGATTTGGTCCTACTCTTTGAGTTTTAATCAAATTACTTTTCACCTATTGTTGATATATCCCATCTGATGGTATTGAGTGCTAAGTCTCCTTCCCATCCCAATATTCTACCTTCATTTTTCTCCTCATACAGATTATACCCCTTTGTAGTAACTTCCTATTTAAGAAAATGCTCCCTTCTGGTTTCAGCTTCTCCACTCAACAAATAACCTCTTCAGTTTATTTACTTTTAATTCATCCAGATCTTTGTTGTGTCTCTTTTTACTTAGAAATGTATAGTTGATACCTGTGAAAGTAAACTTGCTATATTCCTCTGATGTCAGCCACATTTTATAAAAAATTTTAGCTCACAAAGGTTAAGAAAAGCCACCAAGATTTATTTTCTCCTGCTCTTTACATTCCTGTACATGAGGTTAGCATGCTGCTTTATCCCAGCCTGAAGTAACAGATTTGATATAGCCTGATGCTTGGTTCATTTTAAATAGATATTTTACTTAATACTAAGGTTGAGAAACTCCTGCCAAGTCTAATAGGCATACATGCTTTCAGGTAAATAGAGCTCATAACTTTACAGCCCAGAACAGCAGGGGTTGAGTCAACTAAATTTTTTATTATAGTCATTTAGAAATTCATTTAAATATTACTCATCAGCATCCATTGCTCTCAACATTTTTCATACGCTGAGAAGCTGGTATACATGCAGCCCTAACACATTCAAATCTATTAGATTTGTTTATGCAAAATTTCCTGGTACAATGTGATGATTTCATTTTATGATTTGTTTTAGGCTATGGCAGTACTGAAGCAAATTCTCCTTCAACTTAGACTGATGCATCTTGTTTAGTTCTAGTTACATGGGGTTGATTGGTATAATGAATTTCTCCCTTATTGATCCACAAGTTAATCTTTTCAAAGTCAATACGTTTATGTACATAATAATACAAATACTCATTTCTGTTGTTTCTGGCTCACTACATTCTTGCAGAAAGAAGTGCTTTTGCCACTTAATGAATGAAAATCATTGCTTACAAATAGGAACATGTAAATTTTCATCTGCTCTGAGTGAATGAAGTTAAGAATATTAAACTTCAGCTTAATCTGGCATATTTCTATTCTATAACAAATATAAATTTTGGGGTAAATTTTGTCTTATGTTGCTTAAAAATGTTATATTTTCTATTATTTTTTCATGTGAAAGAGGGTTGGAATTTTTACTGAGTTTTATGTATCTGTGAATATTTGGCATGTGTATAATTAGCATAATGTGACCACATCGGAAAAATAGAAGATTTATCCTCATAAATGCTCATGGTATTTCATAAACTTCAATGTTTCAAAGAAGTACCTGTTAAAGAACACATAGAAATGCCTGTTGGACCTTATAGCTTTTATTGATTATAAATGGTATTATTAAAAAATATAAAACATATAAGTATGTATTGTTTTAGTCTCTGTGAAGAGCCGACCTTTAATTCCTTTCCAAGAACACTGAGATTAAATTTAATCAAAACAAACAAATTTAGGCCATTAAAGATTTCAAGACATTGGCTGTGTTGTAACATATTTGATACTCTCTGTCCTTGTATTATGAGACTTGTTGAAGATGGTAGGACATGCAAGCTTTATGGCCATCCTCAAGCCCTGTGGCCCCCTTTATAGAGTTATGGAGACAAACAAGAAATGTTTGCTTCAGTCTTATAAGGTTGATTATATTGTATTATAAATGTCTATTTCTATGTTTATATATTCCAAGAAACTATACAGTTTTCTAGAGGGGTTCCTGGAAAAGAATCGTGTGTTTTTCCACCAGTTATTTCTGAACTTAATATGATGCCTAGGACCTCATAGATACTCAGTAAATATTTACCAAATGAAGGCTTGTTACCAAGTGCTTACTTTGAACGAGGAGTGAGAAGAGTTTCAGTGAAAGATATATAGAGACACAGCTGAACATAGTCTAGTTGTTGAGATGGTAAATATATAAAAAGGGCACAAAGTTCTGAATGGTTAGTGCCAAGTATCTCCATCCTCTGAGGATCAGTGGGGAAGATACTTTACTTTAGGCTGGAAAAGGATTGATCATGGAGGAGGAATTCGAGCAGACCATTCAAGAAGTTTATATTCACCTCTAGTCCCGTATTGCTTACCTGAAGAGATTCTGTTTATTCATTTTGGTATTCCTATTGCCTACAACATTGGCACAAAGTAGGTGTTTAGTGAATCTCTGTCAAAAGCCTGTTAGGCTAAGATGGTAGGAAGTACTTTATAGGTCAAAGTTTGAGTTGTACAGAGTTACAAAATTGCATGGCCTATTTAGGCAAGAAAGAGTGACTGAACCATCCTAACTGCAAGTATGGGAAAGTAGGCTTGAAGCACAGATCACGAACGTGGAATTCAGGTTCTAGTCATAGCTCTGTAAGCTCAGGGAAGCTACTTCATCTCTCGGAGTCTCAGATAGTACATAAAATGGGAAATATCATGTGGGAAATATATCTATCACCATTTGTGCTGAGAATTAATTGAGGCAATGTATGTGAAAATTCCTAATAAAGTGCCTAGAGTGGAAAGTTCTTAACAAAAGTGTTGACAATGCAAGGTGGAAGTAAAAAAGGGATGCTGAAACCAGATAATGGCCAATTCTAGGTTAAAGAGCTAAATGTATTTTTAAACTGCCCTAAAACTCTCTTGGAAGCCACTCAAACAGAAATGGTCTTTATGGTCTCTATGCCTTATAAGAACGGAGCCCATAGTGTTTTTCTAGACATTTGTTGTGATTGTTTCTAGCCTTGGTACCATGCTTTTTTCCTTTACTAACTAGATATTCGAAAGTCTTTGGGCCAACAAAAGCTCAGCAGTTTGGTACTGGGACTCTGGAAGTCCCTAGTAAAAATGAACATGTTTGAGATAATGGTGATTTAGTCTTCAGCTTCTGGCATATACAGTATCTCTCAAATTTCACTTGTGGAGTTCATCTGAATCTCATAGAAAGGGATTTAAGATATTCCTTTTTTTGAGACAGAGTCTCACTCTGATGCCAGGCACCAGGCTGGAGTGCAGTGGCATGATCTCGGCTCACTGCAACCTCCGCCTCCTGGATTAAAGCAATTCTCCTGCCTCAGCCTCCCAAGTAGCTGGGACCACAGGTGTCTGCCACCATGCCCAGCTAATTTTTTGTATTTTTTAGTAGAAACAGGGTTTCACCATGGTCTCGATCTCTTGACCTTGTTTTCTGCCCACCTCAGCCTCCCAAAGTAAGACATTCTTTTTGCTTAGGTCCTTGAGGTTGTATCATTTGGCAGTGTGTTAGAGCCACACCAGAGAAGGCTCAATGTGCTGTTTTTCATCTGCCCCAGGAGGTTTAGCTTTCCACTTCTTTACTTCTTTTTTGTGCCATGACTTCACCTGTGCTTTCTTAAACACCAGCTTTCCGTTTGATTTTTTCCAATGGAAAGCAGTGTGAAATTTGGACAGGTAGAGGAGGGGATAGTTTTGGTATTTATTTAATCTGTTTCTTTCCTGCTGGACTGAGCATCGCTAGTACTTAGGTTTTTCACCAAGACCACTGCTGCTTTGGGCAAACCCTCCACCAGGGTTCTGTTAACACCTTTCCCTCCTTGCCCTTTCAGGCCCAGAGGAGGTAATGGCTTCCTGTTCCTGAGAGCGTTTGGGTCATTCATCCTCCATTATTGGTTTCCTAATCCTGCCCACATCTTTGTAAATTGTCTTTTTGTCAACATTTATTCAATGTTTTTTGAATTAGCCAACTATTTTCTGAGTCCATCTATTGGATTCTGACCAATACTTCTGGTAATTAATAAGAATTAATATTCATACAATATTCCTTGAATAGCATTGTTTAGTAAAGGTTTGTGCTCAGTCTAGCAATACCATCATTAGAACTGAGAGACAGACTAAGCCCTTAACTAAAGTTTGCTATTATACTTGTATATATGCAGTATTGTGTTTTGTGCATGTATTTTTCTTTTCCAAATGTATTCCTGATAATTACATATTACAATTGCAATAAAGTGTAAAATGTGCTAGCATTTAGGTCTTATTTACTCTTACTTTGAGAAGCATATTTGCAAATGTTAAAATAGTAACTGGAGGAAAGATGGAAATCCAAATTAATTACACATTGAAATAAACTAGATGCCAGGTTTGGCATGAACAAATGTTTGTTCCTGATAAAATGTAGATCTTTGTAGAGATGTTAGAAGATGTTGCTCTGTGATCAGCCAGTTTCACAGTTTAAAGTTTAACCTCAAGTTTTGGGCTTTTTATTAAACTTTGTTCAAATGAAAAGCTTTTTCCTTTTGGCTATTAGGTTTATGCTTGAAATATTACTGTATCTGTATATGTTTGCTTTATGTTTGATCTAGAAAACACAGTAAGAGATGCATCATTAGAATGTTAAAAATACATATATTAGTGAGTGAAAGATGGAATGAGGATGCTTTTGGATATTTATATTTGTTGACAGAAGCCACATGATGTGAATTTGTATTGTATTCATGATAAAGTTGTCATTAGGCGTGATTAGAATTTATGTGAAAATGGGATAGATAGAAGAAATAAATTGTTGCTTTGAGCAAAGTGTTATTTTTTTTTTTTTGAGGGAATATATTCCAATGCTTTTGTTTTGTTATTCTCATTTCAATAGGATGTATTCCTGAATGACAGATGATGATTTAACAAAGAAATTTTAGTCTTAAACAGAATGATCTAGCACCACATTTTGAAGTCAATTGTATTTATTGTTCTATTTTAAAGCATATACTATATTATTAAATATATAATAGTTTCTTTATCCTGTGTTGTCTTGGTCCTTGCTGACAACAAAAGGATAAATACAGTGCATAGAGGGGTTCCTCTGGTAATACCATGAACATGACACATGTCATCCTATGATAAATTGGCTCTGTGTCTGTTCAATTTCAACTCTAAAGCTCTGGAGGCAGAAGTGTTAGGAAGCAGGCATAATTCTTGCGAACAGAGGCCTCAGATGCACAAAATTAGTGTGCATGGAACAGATAACAGAGAAAGAGACTCACAGTGAGAGGAAGTTTGCACAGGTTTGTAGACTTCCTGGGGTTTAGGTAGTATTGGCAGATGTTAGGTGGGAAAAAAACATCTGTAAGCATGATAATGAGCATTCCCAGAATCTGAAGTGACAACTGTATCCAGCACAAATGCTGTCTTGTTGTCCTATTTGCATACCAATTAAATTTTAAAATAAAGAAACAAATATTGGGTTACTGAATTTGTTTGACAAATAATCTGTAGGGCTTACTCAGTACAACTGGGTCAGGCATGTTAGCTGTTCAACAGATGTTGTATCTATGAACAATTTAAGCAAAATATGCATCCAGATTGTTACCACCCACAGATTTATAAGTAGGGATCTGAAATGGGTTAGAGATGGTTTGATACCCTGAGGCAGCCACCGTGGAATGCTTGTTCTCTGTGCTTTGCTAATGCATTCAATAGGTAATATTTCATATTCAGTTTTCAAAGTAAAAAGTTTGTTTTTTAAAAAAACCATTGTCTGTAAGTTTAACATTGCATTTTATTATATTAATTTTTAAAGAGTTGGTTTACATATTACAAATGAAGAATCTGAATTTGACTTTTTAAAAATGATTAGTCCAATCTTCAGAGTCATGAGAACCTGAGAGTGTGATTGTATGCAAGGAAATTTTCAGGACTCTTCTCTAAGAGCTTGAGGAGATAGAAAACAAATATATATACTCTCAAGTTTGGGGTATTTTCAGGCATTCTCCATGATTTTTGGAGGTAGAAAATATGCATTACGTGTAAAACCATGCCATTTGACGGGAGAAATATATTGTTTACTGGATGTGACATATTAAATAGAACATTAAGATTCTAATATAGAGTTGAGTTCAATAAACCTAGAATATCTGCTAAGTGCCAGGCATTGTGTTAAGTCCTGGCTATACAAACATAAGACATAGTCCAGCATCTTAAAGATGTCATAGCCTTTGGAAAACAGACGCGAACATAGATTGTTTCAGTATCATTGATATGCACAAGAGCAAAAGTAACACACCACAAATCTTACTTCTAGGAGTTTACATGTAAAAATTCTTCTGGGAAATTAGATACCAATTTGTCTTTGTTTTACACATGGGCATTTTTTCCTGAAATGTGTGCAAATCAAACATGGAAACTGAATTATATTCCCTTGATTAATGTTTCAAAGGCACATTTTATTATCACTTGCATGTTCATTTGGTTTATTTTCAATAGGTGTTGGATTCCTGTTAAAATCCTCTCTCTTCCTTCTAGTATTCCTGTAGTTAATAATTTTAAATCCTTAAACTCACTAGAAGTACTTGCTTTTGAGGAACCCCTGAGGTGAATAATTATTTAAACTGAGGATTGCTTTGTTTGAGCAAAAGTTACATTTTCTTTTAAGTATTTTGAAAAAAATAAAACTCAAAAATATTTTCTCCAGATACGTGTGTAGCTATGCTATATTCTGCTCTTGACCACAATGCTAACTTAATTAGCAGGGTATTTGAAAGACAAGTTAGCTTTGGTAAGTAATTTCTCATCATCATTCATTCATTCATTCATTCATTCTACCAACATTTAATGAGATACTATCAAGTACTGTGGTTAGTGAGCCATAGGAGGCTTTTTCTGCTCTCAGATAGTTTATACTCCTGTGGCAGATGCCAGCCAATGGGCAGATCATTAAGTACGGATGAATAAATGTCACAGTCGTAGTATGCTCTAGGTGCTTTACCTGCTAAGATAACCTAAGGACCACAGAGAGACAGAAGTGTGAGGAACACAGTGAGACAGGGGAATTAGAAATTTGGGTTGATCTTCATTCTAGATAAAAGGGGCATATTAAGGGACTGTGTTAAGGAAAACAAAGGCAGGAATTTTCCAGCGCCACGCCTCCATCCACATCCCCATCCAGGAACCTAAAGTTCCTTGTCTGACTTTCCTGCACTGGCTAGGTAGAAATTACAGGTGAGCTTCTCTTTTCCAAAAAGCTCTCTGAAAGCTCTGGGAAGAGGGGGCTCTGATTGTGGGCTGGGCAGCCAATCCAATATCAAAGTAGAAGATCAATCACTCCAGCAGAAGTTTGAAAGAACTCTCCTCTCATTGGATGGGAACATGAATGGAAGAGGAATAACTCCAATGTTAAAAACCCACCACTCCTTACCTATACGGCTTCTCTTGGATCTCCTCCCACGGCAGCATGGGAGCTCTCTCTCCTCTCTCTCCTCTCTCTCTCTCTCTCTCTCTCTCTCTGCCTAGTAAATCACTTTCTTTGCTAAACTCTTTGGGTCCACGATATTTATTCAAACAGTAAGCTGACCGCGCCTCCAGGGCCCCTTCCCCATTCCTGGGGTAAGAGAGGTCAAGGACCTGCGCACGTTGGGGAAAACATCGGATGGAGAACTGGAAGGTCTTTGGGACTCTCCCGCAGCTCTGCTTCCAACCCGGTTATATCTTTGGTGCAGGGGAGGGAGCTGAGCCCCTGTGCCCCACCCCATCGCAATATGAAGCAGCAGCAGGAGATGAGGCTGGAAAGGGAGACGTTACAGGGCCTTGTATGCTGTGATAAGCAGGGAAGATTGCTTTGTCTTAAAGGGATATGTGAGCCACTTTAGTATTTAAACAGTAGAATTATATCGTCTCATTTGCGTTTTAGAAAGAGTACTCTGACAGCAGTTTGTGTGTCTAGAATTGCTGGCACAAATAATTTAAGAAATGATAAAGTGAAGGTAATTTAGGAAAAAAAAATCGTTATGCCTCTGTGCTTTCCAAGTCAAGCATTACCAAGTAGCATGAATAGATTTTAACCACATTATTTTTATTTGGTAAATTAGCTTAGAAGTTCACAGAAGCTTATATGCCAGAGTGATTATTTGTTTCCAGCTGGCCTGTAATCCAAAAATGCTTCTACAGGGCCCAGTCACATGAAATTTCAGCTCAGGTTGAGCACGGCTGGCCCAGGCTTCCCTTGGCTGGCCTAGTCCCTGTCTGCCGACCCCTGCTGCTGCCTGTTCTCTGTGGAAAGGCTCCCAGAGGGCAGACACTTTTCTTGCTTCTTTTTGCAGCTGACATTGCTATAGCAAGAGCACCATGGATAGAGTCCCAAGTTCTTTCAACAAAGCAAAGACTTGCATGAGATGTGACAGGTCTATAGAACTACTTATCAGTGAGGGAGAGGCAAGGGGGTTGGCACTTCCAGGAATATGACAGAAAGAAAAGGAAGGATAAAAAGCTGCTATCACACCTGCCACAGAGGGCAATAAAAGATACGTGATATGGCAGGGTGGAAAGCTAGTGAGAGTTGAGTGCTTGTTGAACAAATGGTATATTTAGGGTAGCAAAAAGTGTGTTAGCTAGAAACAATTTTTTTAAGGTCACGTTAGTCCCATAGTGAATGAAGAGGGCCAAACTAAATCTTATGATTCTCACAGTATAGTGAAAGACCTAAGAATTAAATGCCTCCAGTACCATTGTGTGTTTGATTTTCATTCTCCAGTCTGGAAACACAGAAGACCGTGGTATAGATTATTTAAGAAGGACGGCCGGGCGCGGTGGCTCAAGCCTGTAATCCCAGCACTTTGGGAGGCCGAGGCGGGTGGATCACGAGGTCAAGAGATCGAGACCATCCTGGTCAACATGGTGAAACCCCGTCTCTACTAAAAATACAAAAATTAGCTGGGCATGGTGGCGCACGCCTGTAGTCCCAGCTACTAGGGAGGCTGAGGCAGGAGAATTGCTTGAACCCAGGGGGCGGAGGTTGCGGTGAGCCGAGATCGTGCCATTGCACTCCAGCCTGGGTAACAAGAGCGAAACCCCGTCTCAAAAAAAAAAAAAAAAAAAAAAAGAAGGACAAGATTACTCTGGAAGATTTTGGACGTTTTCTGACTGCTGTAGATTAATATCCCATTTTAGATCTCTGCTATATTGGATTACAATAAAAGTGGACCTCCCTGTGGAAAACCAGGAATTCAGAAGAATCTGGTCCAGCTCAGTCTTTCACTGGCCACAGTGTCTCTTAAACCTGACTTTTCTATGTTGGAAGGAAAAGGAGAGACAGTTGACCAACTTGGACACCACAGAACCACTTAGACCTCTGACACTCTCAAGACTCCTGGTTGTTTAGTGAATAGAGGATTTTGGTGATATTTTTGTTATTGGTACTCTTGGATTCAAACATTGGTTTCATATATGCTGAAGTTTTTAGCATATGACTTCAACAAATTATACATTTCCTCTTAAAAAATACTTTAGCAAAACATGTTCACAATGAAAATGGTTTTTTTATTGCTAAGCTTGCATGAATATACCACCACCTCAAGAGATCTGTATTTTTCTTCTCAGTTGCTGAAATACACATGATGTTCAGAGACAGTTTCTCCTCTGATTAATGCATAGGTTACAAGAGGGAAATTGAGGTGAGGGATCCGAGATAAGGATAAGAAGCCAATTCCAGTTAGAGGAAGTGGGGCAAGCAGTTTATGTTCCCTGCTTTGTGGATGGAAAGAAAAACTCCTCTCTAAATGGAATATGTCTAATATAAACATACACATTGTCTGAACTAGCTGTAGATTGATAAACAGAAATACTAAGGAAGAGAGGTTCATCAGAAGAATGTCACGTGAAGTACAAGTGAAAGTTGGGCTGGGTACGGTGGCTGATGCCTATAATGCCAGCACTTACTTTGGAAGGTGGGTGGTTTGATTGAGCCCAGGAGTTTGAGACCAGCCTGGGCAGCATGGTGAAACCCCAACCTCTACAAAAATTTTTTAAAAATTAGCTGAATATGGTGGTGGGCATGTCTGTACTGCCAACTTGGTAGGCTGAGGTGGGAGGACCACTTGAGTCCGGGAGTTCGATGCTGCCATGAGCCCTGATCACTTCATTGCACTCTCCAGCCTGGGTGACAGAATGAGACCCTGTCTCCAAAAAAGAAATAAATAAGTAAATAAAAGAAAAGTAAAGCTAGACCTGTGATGTTTATTGCTCTTCTAAAGAATTTTATTTTGTGATTGTGCTATGGATTGGATGTTTGTGTCCCTGTATCCTCCCAAATTCATGTATTGAAGTCCTAACCCCATATGATAGTATTTGGAAGAGAAACCTTTGGGAAGTCATTAAATTTAGATGCATTGTCCAGAGGAGAAATTGTCTCTTTGAACATCTTGTGTGTTTCAGCAGCTGAGAAGTGAAATAATAGATCTCTTAAAGTGGTTGTATATTCATGTAAGCTTAGCAACAAAAATTCATTTACATTACGAACATGTTTTGCCAAAGTGTTTTTTAAAAGGAAATGTATAATTTGTTGAAGTTGTATGCTAAAATCCGCAGCATATTTGCAATCAATGTTTGGATGCAAGAGTATCCAATAACAGAAATATCACCAAAATCCTTTGTTCATAAAACAGGCAGGAGTCCTGAGAATGTCAGAGCTCTGAGTGGCTCGCTGGCAGTCCAGGCTGGGCAACTGTCTCTCTTCTTAAGGCCCAACATACAGAAACTGTGACCTGGGAGAGATTTTGGCAAGTGAAAGACAGCTCTACCAGACCCTCCTGAATTTCTTCCCTCATCAGTAGCTGGCCTATCCTAATACAAAGTGTTCCAGATTTAATTTCTGTTTCAATAGTGTTTTAAAGTCTTTACAGATGTACTTACATCTTTACTATTGGCCACATCTACATATGAAAAATAATTGATATTCATAATGATGATAAAAACACAATGAAATGTTGAATCAAAGTAATATTACATTTGTTCTACAATTTCTGAGGCAGTAATGGGAAATTTTATAAACAATATGGGGTAAAATTCAAAGGCTTGTTTTACTTAAGGGTTACATCTAGTTCAGTCAGATTGCTTCGTATTTGACCTCTTTGGTGAGCTGTAGTTTTACTCTCTGGACTTAAAGAGAGTATAACCTTATGGTAGATGGACAGAGGGAATGATGGTGATTTATGTAAGGTACATGTGATAATGAAAGATTTAAAATGCAAATGGAGGAAATCCTCTTCTCTGCACTTCAGTGTATTGAATATGTTCAAGTCTACTTGGCACAGGGAAGCCAGGTAGGAAATTATGTGTTTAAGGATGGCAAACTACCCAGTCACCTGGAACATCATATCACTTACCTATGCAGAAGAGAAATTGAAAAATGCCCTGAATAAAGGCAAGCAGAACAATAATGTGCCAACCCAACTCATCAAAGAAAGAAATGGAGAAAATGTGGGGTTGTCAAATTTTATATCAAGACAATAATGTTTCACAATATGCCTATACTTTTTTTAAGTATAGAAAGAGATAATTCTAGCTGCGTGTAGAAATGAAAGAGCAAGCTGGAATGCAATGACAGTTTTATACTACAAAAATGGGATGCATGCCTTTAGAGTGGAATTAAGTAACTGAAAAGTTAGGATTGGCTTCATTAATTGTACCAGTTAATCAGATAAGCCTTTTAGTGAAAATTATTGGAGTTTAAAATCTTCTAAGAATAAAAACTTACATTTTTTTTTCTCAAGGAAGTTTACCTATAAGTTCAAAAAGATTAAAAGATGACTTCTTATTAAGAAAGCAGAGTGGCTGGTCTTTCACAAGATGAAGATATGTGTTTCCAAGGGGAAGCTCCCCATCTTTGGCAGGTGGGATCCTCTGTGAGAAGCATGTGTTGAGGTGATACTTGCCTGGTCATCTAGGCTCTCCAAGACTAACCAACCTGATCAGCATTAGCACCCTATGCTTCCCAACTTTTGATTTTTTTAGTTTATTACAACCTTACATAGCTGAATTCTACTTAAGCCTCCAGATAAAGTATATCTTAGGTTTATTTGATTTTGCTGGTGTATTTCAGGTTTAATTTCTGGCCTCTTGTCTTAACTATCTTAAAAATGTTCTCCTGCCAAATCTATCATTCTTCCTGTCAGCTGTCGTCCTAACTAGTTTGGATGTCCTGAAAACAATGCAAGATTTACACTTATTGCATGCAAAGTTTTGATAGCGTCCAAAAAATCCATATTTCATTGTATATTTTAAAAGTTCTATTTATCAAAAGTTATCCAATGAATTTCCATTTTCTTTATGATATTAGATATACACCAATTCTGTGAAAAAAATGACATCTGGAACAAATATTTATTGAATGAATTAACTACTACATATTAGGTACTATGAATTAGCTATTTTAAATTCAATAGTTTTAAAATTTTAATAGCTTAATTTTTCTGCCATAAAGGTGACTTAATTTTTACGTGATATCTTTTATTTATCTTAAAGTTCAGTAGCTTTAGTAAAATGGGTATTTTATTTCTTCTTTTTCCTAACAGATTTTATTAGTCTTTATTGAAAAACATAATCTGACGCACCTTGGTTGTTCACATTCTCTGGTTGCCATTTAGTCTCAAAGTAAACAATAGAAGCATATGATAAGCAGTTTAATGAAGCCATAGCACTTACAGAATTCTCTCTCAAATGGTTATCATAGAAAATCTGCCGTAAAATCAGTGAAAGATGCAAGGTAGAGTACATTTTAATACTGATATAGTAGCAGTAGCAACTTTACAAATGTTTGTCTATGATTTCTATAGCATTTTTTCTTTTCTGCTTGGTCTTATTATGAGCAAAGAATTTATTTTTCTAATAAGTATTTTTATCAATTATTCTGTGTCAGTTTTTTACTGGGGTTTAATGTGTATCTTCAATCTCTATAATTATTTGGGTAGTATGGTCATTTTCACAACATTGATTCTTCCTATCAATGAGCATGGAGTGTTTTTTTATTTGCTTGTGTCATCTTTGACTTCCTTGAGCAGTGGTTTATAATTCTCCTTGAAGAGGTCCTTTACTTCCTTTGTTAGCTGTATTCCTAGGTATTTTATTCTTTTTGTAGCATTTGTGAATGGAAATTCATTCATGATTGGGTTCTTTGCTTGCTTCTTGTCCATATATAGGAATGCTAGCAATTTTGGCACACCGATTTTTTATTTTGAGACTTTGCTGAAGTTGCTTCTTAGCTTAAGATGCTTTGGGGCTGAGATGATGGGGTTTTTTAGATATAGGATCATGTCATCTGCAAACAAAGATAATTTTACTTCCTCTCTTCCTGTTTGAATACCTTTTATTTTTTTCTCTTGCCTGATTTTCCTGGCCAGAACTTTCAATACTATGTTGAATAGGAGTGGTGAGAGAGGGCATCCTTGCCTAGTGCTACTTTTCAAGGGAAATGCTTCTAGCTTTTGCCCGTTCAGTGTGATATTGGCTGCGGGTTTTTAATACATGATTCTTATTATTTTGAGGTATGTTCCTTCAATACCTAGTTTATTGAGAGTTTTTTACATGAAGAGATGTTGAATTTTATCGGGCTTTTCCTGCATCTATTGAGATAATCATATGGTTTTTGTCTCTAGTTCTGTTTATGTGGTGAATTATGTACATTGATTCGCATATGTTGAACCAATCTTGCATCCTGGAGATGAAGTCAACTTGACTGTGGTGGATAAGCTTTTTGATGTGCTGCTGGATTTGGTTTGCCAGTATTTTATTGATGATTTTGGCATCAATGTTCATCAATATTGGCCTGAAGTTTTCTTTCTTTCTTTCTTTCTTTCTTTCTTTCTTTCTTTCTTTCTTTCTTTCTTTCTTTCTTTCTTTCTTTCTTTCTTTCTTTCTTTCTTTTTCTTTCTTTCTTTCTTTCTTTCTTTTTTTTTTTTTTTGTATCTCTGCTAGGTATTGTTATTGGGATGATCCTGGCCTCACAGAATGAGTTAGGGAGGAGTGTCTCCTTTTCAGTGTTTTGAAATAGTTTGACTAGAAATGGGACCAGCTCTTCTTTGTTCCTCTGGTAGAATTCAGCTGTGAATCTACAGCTGAGAGTTTTTTCATTGGTAGGCTATTTGTTACTGCCTCAATTTCAGAACTTGTTATTGGTCTATTCAGGGATTGAGTTTCTTCCTGATTCAGTCTTGGAAGGGTGTGTCCTGGAATTTATCCATTTATTCTACATTTTCTAGTTTATATGTGTATAATTTCTTTAATAATTTTTGTGGCAGAACTTTTTATTCTTTGCTGGCCAATATATTGATAAGAACCCTCTGACTTTAATTCATGCGTATATAGACATAAGAGGTATATTTGGTAAAACACTTGATTGTTATTGTTCTACATGGACATCTGAATAAGTCCTTAAAAATCTGTTATGATGACAAAAGCGCTGAGCTGAATTTCCTTGACACATGTGACCTGCTCCTGCTGGAATTGTTTGAAATGTCTCCTTGGTTCTAGCCTAACTCTTCCCAGTGAAATTGTCTTTGTGTCTTCTCAATGTCATCCTTCTGGATGTTTATATCTAATAACGTAGATGCTTGTTTACTTATTTCAGTTAAAATTATTTCAAAGTATTTCAAAAAAGCAAATATTTATTTTATTTCTAAGACAGATTATGGAGTAAATAATATTGGTCTTATTTCAATACATATATTATGTTCACAACAAACCACCAACATTACATACAAAGTTGCCCTAATATCTAAATTACAAATCCTTGAGAGTAAACATATTTTTTATTATGATCATCCTTTGACTAGAATATAAAGAATCAATAAATATTGGTTATGAATGAATATCACACTTACATTGTGGAAAATTAATTAATAAGGGTGTCAAGAAAATCTTTAAACCTGACTTTCACACCATTTCAAGTGAACTTGCCATCATTAATAAACTCTTGATTTTTTCTTTGCCAGCATTCTTGTTGACGTAGTAAGCCTTGTTATTTTCAAAGCCTTGATGAAGGCTGACCTCCTTGATTAACGACTTTCTGAATTAGTTCATCCTTTGGAATGAGTTTCTGCTATATTATCAAGCTTTGGCTTAACGTTATTTGGGAATGTTATTGTGATGTATGTTGTTGTTCTAACTATACCATGGACCTTCAGAGAGTAAAGTAGAAATACAGACATTAGAGAAACTGGAAGAGCAATGTATTTCCTGAGGTATACTTTCCGAAAGTAGCATTTGTTTAACTCTTTTTTTTCCAAGCAGAGATGTTCAGCTTACAGTTTTTAACACATTATGAAAAGAAACGTTATGATGATGAAACACTGAAAGATATCTTCAAGTTGTGCCTCTTTTTCTATGTTTTTGTTTCTCAATGAGCAGATAGTATTAGCCATGGCCTGTCTGGATCTATCCCTGTTTCTTCCACACGTACAAGAATTCTCCTGTTTCTTTCTGCTCCAACTAGAACATATAATGAACACATCTGTAATTCGTAGGCAAGCATGTATTTATATGTTGTCATATTGTCATGAGAAGGACAGAGATGGCATGTAAGATTTTCTGAGAATTATAATTTTGCCATAGACTTTAATAAAAGCTCTGTTTTAAGAAGAAAACTTGAGGATTATGACATAAATCACAAATTAACAAAATGTTATTTAGGAAACTTCAACATATTAGGTGCACTGTCTATTTCTTTCTTTGGATCCCACTGGTTCCTATTAACAAAAATTATATATATATATATATATATATATATATATATATATATATAGAGAGAGAGAGAGAGAGAGAGAGAGAGAGAGAGAGAGATTATATCATCTTTAAGGCAATATTTTTATTTTTAGGAATATTCAGGAAAGATTCAAGTTAATATTTCTTTTTATAACCATTATTCTTTTATTCCTATGATCTTGGTAAATGTGCCTAGTCTATTTTTCTTTACCTTAGATTTTAAAAATTTAAACAAATCAGGAAATAACCTTGTTTGCTACTTTTCTTGTAAAAGCAGCACTTATTAAAATTTCACTCAGTGTTTGATCCTTTACTACCCCAAAGCATAATGTCCAAAAAATCTACTGCAAGTCGATGCAACTGTTTTCATACATGTTTCATTATTGCATCTTTTGCTGCATCCTTGATTGAAGGTCGTGCATTACTAGATGCATGGCAGTGACACCAGTCAACTTCACATCAGATCTACTTCTTGAGGTTTGCAGAATAGCCCAAAAAAGTCATTCAACTTCTGAGGAACCACATTGGAGTTTTGGCTGGCCAACAGGATTGGTGTTTTTATGTCACTGCTGTAAATTTGGTAGATTATTTAAACCGTGCCATTAGATGGGTTCCTGAAATAAACTAGTCTGGATGGAAATAAATACTGGGGAATATTCATTTTAAAAGAGATGAGCATTTTGACTCTCTGAAGTCTTACTGTGGTAAAAAATAACTCTTTTCATGCCATCAGAAGCAAAATTGCTGATTAATGGAAAAAATGAAGTTAGTTAGAAAAAAAATCCTTACTGACACTATAAAAAACAGTATTTTATGCTGTATCTCTGAACAACACAACAGACTTTTTAAAAAATCATCTGCTTTAGTCTGCCATCTCAAAATGGAAATATAATTATTATCACGATTGATTAGTTTTTTACAATTGCATAAGTGGTAAAGAGAAGAGTTAAAATAAATCCATTAAATTCCCTTCCCTGACAGCTAGTTTATAAGTCATAACAAAAACTGTACCTCTTCATATCTTTCAAATTAATTGTTTTACTGATAAAATAAGAACTGTTTAAAAACCCTTAATCAGTGCAAATGTGGTGTAATTATTGTGTCTGGGAAGTTTTTTGTTTTTATAAGAAAAAAAGAATATTTGAAAAATGCTCTTAACCTATTGATTGTATCCTGGGATATTTGTGAAAAGAAGTGCACTGATACAGAGAGTAGAAGGATGGTTACCAGAGGCTGGGAAGGGGATGGGGGGTAGGGAATGGTGGAGATGGATTAAAAAATAGTCAAAAGTATGAATAATATCTAGTATTTGATAGCACAGCAGAGGAACTATAGTCAAAATAATTTAATCATACATTTAAAAATAACTAAAACATTGAGGATGGATTGCTTGTAACACAAAGGATAAATGCTTGAGAGGTAGATGCTCCATTTCGTATAATGTAATCATTACACATTTCTGGCCTGTTTCAAAATATCTCATGTCCCTTGTAAAAATATACAACTGCTATGTAACCACAAAAATTACAAATTAAAAAAAAGAAGTGCACTAATAGCTTATAGAGGAAGGAAATTGCTTTGAAAACATCACGATACTTATTAAACAGTTTTTTTCTTGATATTATTTCTCAATTTTCTGTCACCCATTTTTGTTGCAATTGCTGTATCTGCTCCCCATTAAGAAAATTTACTCAATTCTGTAAGTGTGTGGTAAATTGATTTTGTAATAGCCAGAAAGAAGCTCTAAGTGTTTCAGGGATTTTACATTTATGGCAGAAGAATACCTCTAAACAAAGACTCTTTGAAAGGCTGGCTGCATAATTTGTGGGCTCACTGAAAAACAGAAATGGAGTCTACTAAAAAAGTAAGACTTTCAAAATGGTAACAGGAGAGGAGTAAACCAAGTAGGGAGCCTTTGTCATTTGTGATTGCACAGGTCAAGGTCCATGAGGTTCATCTTAGCTTGTTCTGGGAACCTCTTAACTATTCTCTTCCCTGTTTTTAAAATTCTTTAAATGAGGAGTGTCTGTTCTTTTATTTGTCACAGACTTTGAGCATCTGCTTTTCCTCTCCCTTTAATATTTCAAATCCTTATTTTTGCCTTTCTATCAATTTCTGACTCATGTCCATGCTTTAAACTGCTCAGTGACATCTTCCTTGACAACTAATTCCAAAACGTCTTTCAATTTTACCACCTCCTTGACCTTCCTTCTCCCTTCGATTCCTTCTGATTCTGGCTTGCATGATCTGGTTCCAATACCCTGATTTATGCTCTTATCCAACACTCTTCATTGACCCAGGATTGTTAAATGTTCTGTAGGTCCCTGGAATGAGTCAGTAATTCACATATCTTGAGACTAGATAGCAGCGTCTTGACCACTAGGATTCCATTGTCTTTGTGTTCTTCTTCCTTTGACCTCAGATTTTGGAAAGATACGAAAAGAAAATATGCATTATTTATTTTTGGATGTGATTTATTTCTGAATTTATGACCTCATTTCTACCTATGTGAACAGGACTAGACAATAACTTAAAGGAGACTAAGGCACTCTTTCATCATTATTAGAAACTCTTAATAAAACCTTAAGCCTTTGACTTTCTTTTTTTTTTTTTTTTAACTCCTGGGCCCCCATCTGGATCCTTCTAACTCTGAAGATCAACAGATAACCTTCAAGGAGGAGGAGGAGAGCTTAGCAGAAAGAAGACGAAAAGGACATTTTAAAAGAGTGACTTTGAAACTAAGGGGATTTTTGAGAACAAAATAGTTCAGCCTCTAGAGAACACAGCCTAAACAAGTAAAGGCAAAGAACCAAAGAACATACAAAGATTTTTTTAAATACAAATTTTTCTAAAAGATGTGTCTTGTCCTCCTGATATTAGTACAAGGAACTGAGCCAGAGGTAGCAGTGAAGTCATCATATTTCCTCCTGGCCTTTCTGTTTCTAGTAATAGTTCTACAGTTCTAAAGCAGCTTCTTAATTCCTCCCAATCGCCTAATAAGGTAATGGGGGAAGCAATAGTCAGTTCTTATTATTGAGGAAACTGAGGCTCATGTGACTTAGCTGGTATTTCCAAGGTCAAAATAATGTAAAAATTTAATGAGGATGCAGAATTTTCAAATGCTGAATAAGGAGTCTTGTCATATCTTGCTACTAGCATTGACACTATTTGTTACTGTTGCCACTGTTTTTGCCCATTTCTGTTATTTCTAGATTCACCATCACTTAGGTCTTCAACTTCCTTTGCTGTTTTTCCTCTTTCTCTATTCATCATTCTTATGTATGACATTCTTTAGTTTATGCCAGTGTAATTTTGTTGATGGACTGTTTTTTTCAAGTATTTGAAGCTGGTTCTTTAATACATATTATTTCAATAACGAGATAAGATAGCATGCTAAAAATTACTACAATTTTTAGCTTAACCAATAACATGTAGTTTCCACGTGTCACTGGGTGTCGCTTATGATCTCTCAAAATTTAACTCAATGGTTATTTATCCTTAGCGATATTGTTAGTTTTAAATATCACCAGGCTCTCTTAGATGGAGATCTTAAGATTGTACAGTTGCTTAGTTACTGGCTTTTTTCATTGCTTCCCATTTAAGCCAATGACTAAATGAACGATTAGGACTTGGGTTGTGTGAGAAATGTGTTTTATTTGGCATGGACCCTAATGATCAGATAATGAACAGCTTCATTCCTATCAAGAGGATATTCTAAAGGATGGTTTCATTTCTTAATGCTGACCCTCACTCTGAGAAGCAGACTGCTCTAATCATGATAGTTAATGACCAATAAGTGCCCATTTGTCACATTTTCATTCTTTATTCCAGGCCTCAGCCAACCTCTAACATAAAGAATTCAAACTATGATAAAATGCTTTAACAGGTAATGGTGAGAGAGAAGATGAGAATTTTTAGGGCAAAGTTCATGCTCCATATGTTCTCTGTAGTAATCATATTGAAAAATAGTAGTTTGGTTCGAGGTACTACACAGTTTGATTCACTGGACATTTATTGACTACCCTGTGTGTAACTCCTAACAGTAAAAAGATAAATGAATATCAAGGCACAAATCTCTGTCTTTAAAAAGCTTATTCTGTAGTAGGAAGTCAGGTTCTTAATAAAAAGTTAAATGAACTAGATTAAGACAAGTTTGATTACTGGACTTGTGCACAGAAAATTTTATAAATTCAGAGGAAATCTTAAAAGTCTCCAAAAATTATGAAGGTCTTTAAATGGTTTCTTATGTACCCTTGGCTTGTGTGTACTTGACATTGACTATAAACATAACCCAACATTTGAAAAGTTCACAGTTAAATTGTGGAAATTCATTAACTACATGATTAAAGCTGATTTGTTATGTTTAAATTTCCATAATCCATTTACAAGGTTTATTCATTTAAAATTTATAAATTAGCAGTTTTCTCAGCTTCTATTATTCAGGTCATTGCACCTTAGATAAGCTAAATGTTTAAGTGTTCTCTCTAAAGAAAGCAAACAAAATTTAAATATCTAACATATTAAGGTCAAAATAAGGAAAGTAATCATCTGGGTCTAAACAAGGGCTTCTATTACTATTAGACACTAATATGCTATAAATTATTCTATAAATGATCCTTAAATTACACATTATTAGAGAGTACATTTTAAGAATGAGGTATTTTAAAATAAAATCTTATGATGTCATTTTCCATGTGGGTGGTATATGCCACATATTCTAGATCTATTCTCATGAAATGTCATTCAAATAAAGTTTAAAAAGAGAATAACCCTATTTAGATGCATTTGTTATTATAATACTATATGCCAAGGGAATTTCCAATGATCTAAGTGTTATACATTACAATTTCTGTTTAGAATTAGAACATTTACTGAAAAAAGAGTTTAGAAGGCTTCATTAATTCAGTTGTAATATATGTGGTGATGAGGATGGAAAGATGAAATAGAAATTAGATAAGTATAAATGGAAATCAAAATTATGGTGATGAAACGCAAAACATCACCAAATATTAACCTTTTGCAAAGGATTTTGGTATAAGAAGAGAGAAATAATAGTCCATAACTTATAAAGACTTATTCATTCTTTAAATAAGTATTTATTTACTTAGTGTCTACTCTGTGTGTCAAACACTGTGAGAGATAAAATATCACCTCCAAGAAATATAAAATCTAGTAGCAGGACTAAAATGTCAACATAAATAAGTGCAATGTTTGGTAGAACATAAAAGGTTCATAATTGAGGTATAGAAAAAATCACATGAATATTGAAAGGTGGGGAATATAATGTTCAACTCGTGAGGTAGTAAGTGAGTTGATTCAGCAAAGATTCCACAGATCAAGTGGCATTATACTTGTGATGGTTTTTTTCAGGCTGAAATAAGTCAAATGTAGAGGAATGACAAGCACGGCAAAAGCCCTGCTTGACAGAGCCACTGAGGAAGTAAAGAAGAACAGGAATTGAAAAGTTTTGGAAAATATGGGATGCTTATGAGTGGGAGAACATTGAATCCCAGGTGAAAGGGCAGTCTCATTCAATTCCATTCAGTAAATATGTATCAAGCAATTTACTGTATGTGTTGTGCTAAAATCTGTGAATATAAAACAATCAAGACAACAAGTTCTCAATCCTCAGAAATTCATTTTGTTGATATAGATGTCAGAGAAGTCAGGAGTTGAATAAACTAGGTGAATTATTGGATACTTTTGGTCAGAGAAAATCTGGGTTATAATTTGGAAGCAATAATATAAAGGTGATGTTTAAAATAAACTGAAATAGAAAAGACTTGGGCAGTACACTCTCAGAAGTCAGCATTCACAATTTTATTTTATTCAGTTCTGGAAAGGACAGCTCTCAAAAGAAGAAGAAAAAGAAATGTACCAAATTATGTTTACAGCCTGGTGGGGAGAACAAATCTAAGTGGAGCGAGGCCTTTTTTTTTTCTTCAGGAATCCCAAGTTAATGTTATAGTTTCATTTAAGTAAAGGTAATTCTGACGAGGAGTAGTCACTAGAAAGATTAATTTTTTTTAATATGCACAACTGCATGCAGTGATGAGGGCAGAGGCATGGCGCCAGATCCTGAAAACACCAGTGTTCCTGCCCTCTCAGGAGACTGTCTCAGCAGCTCAAGATCACAGCAAGAGAAAATAAGTGATACCAAGGATTTTGTTAAGGGGGTGAGAGTGATGGAGGAGAGGAGGAAAAGAGAGAGGTTATGCTAAAATTGAAGAATCAAATAAATCTATGTAAAATTAAAATTCATTCTTAACAGTTTCACAGTTAGGAAATATGACACACTTGAATGCCAAATGATTGCTCTAAAATTCTGCTGCTGATCTATTAAAATGATTTAACTTTTCTCCATATGGTACACAGAATTCTAGGATGTCCCATAAAATACCCAACCCTGATGAACAAGCTTTGTTTAATCCCTTCCCCTTCAGGGTGGATCAAACCTGTGAATATGAAGATGTCTGTCTTGTGAGTAAATTACATCATATAGCAAAAATGGACTTTTGTCAAATGTAAGTTTGATTCCTCTAGTCAGCTGACTTTGGGCCAATCAGAAAGGGGATTATCCTGGGTGAGCCTGACCTAGTCAGGTGAAACCTTTGAAAAAGGCTTCAGGAATAAGAAATGCTCTCTGCTATTGAATTTGAACAAGAAAGCCACACTGAGTTATATAGCTTCAAAGAAAGAGTATTCCAGTAAGCAAGCACATCAGCCTGCAAGGGAATCTGAAACCTCAGAGGAGATGCAGCTCTGATTCATACCCTGAACACTGCCTTTTCAGATCCTGAGCAGAGCACTGTGCTAAACAGAGTTCAGACTTTTGACCTACAGAAACTGTGGGATAATAAATGACTGTTTTAAGTTGCTGAGTTTGTGGTAAATTGTTATATTGCAAAAAAAAAAAATGTGTGTACTTTCTTGAATAAATATTCTGAGGGTGGGAAGATAAAAATATATATGAAAATGCTTTTATTAAGAAAAAGAATGAAAATTCATTGATTAGTCAACCTAAAATTGTTTTGGCTGGTAGACTTTCTTTCCCTACAACTGGCTCTTATTCTTAAGAGTTAGGTGTGGTTTAAGATTGAGCAGACCATCAAATGAGAGCATCAAATGGCCATTGAGTACTGTGACAGAGAAAAAAACATATCTCTCTTTATGTCACTTAATTATCACTGGGAAATTATTAATGATTTCCTAAAGAGAGAAACGAGCTATTTTGGGTAGAATTGGACTTGTATTTGTTGACAAAAGTTATCAGTTAACTGTCCGTTTTTGAGGTACAACTCTGTAACTTATGCTGTCCCTTTGTTTCTGTTATTAAAATATTCTCTTGGCATTGCACTGAAGAATGTGATGAAGAGTGGAAGATATCATTTGTGTATTGTATAGACAAAGATATCATGGTCATTAGTTTGGGGCAAGTGTAGTATTTGTCGAGAAATGAGTTCCACTCTGCCTTCTCTCAACTTTCTTCCTTGATTCCTGGAATAATAAAAATGGATTTTTGTAAAGAATAAGGAAATGAACAGAAACATTGTAATCAGAATAAAGCTCCAGAATTATGCTAAAAACCAACTTGGCAATCTTAGGAATCAGGAAAACAGAGTTGTTCTTTGTCAGTAAACTAGCATATGGAATAAGGGTGTAAGAAGTGGTTCAATGTAACAGTAGAAAGGTTTATTTGTCTCATATATTTGTCATCAGGAGGATGTGTTTGAAAAGTGGTTTCCTTTATCTCTCACTTAAGCAGGCTGGAGGTGAAGACTAGTGCCTCATTTTTATCTGTAAGGAGTGAAAAACAGAAAGGAGCAGAATCACTGAAAATCTGCATTAGGGGCTGAGAGGAGAGAGAAGGACTCAAATGGGGAGGACAGGATAGTAAGAAGAAGGGAAAGAATAAAACGGAGCAAGAAAGAAGAAATCTCCCAATGTCCTTCCTTAGTGACAGATTTTGTATCATTTACTGAAGAGGAAAACTGCAGAACAGTTTGGCATTATTCTCTGGACTCTATTTGGGTATTTGATCCTAAAATTTTAGAACTTTTGTTAATGGACTGTGTTTTAAATTCTTTCAAACACTAAGAGTTTAAATAGATTTAGATGTATATCTTTCTATTAGTATTCTAACAGCCTCAAAAATGTGTAAATCAACACATAGGATTTCAAGTTTATTGTTAAGCTACAGATAATTGTTATACATATATGTATAGATATTAAAGTATACCGCAGGATTTTCTAACAAATTCTGATAAGTAGTCCATATTTTATCATATTTAACAAAGTCATAAGAGTTCAGTAATCATTCTCTTTACTCTGATACTTACCTATTTAACCATCTTGGTTCATTTGTGCTGCTATAATGGAATATCTGAGACTGGGTAGTTCAAAGAATATTTATTTTTGAACTATTTCTTTTTGTTTCAATTGGTTTTTGGGGAACAGGTGGTATTTGGTTATATGGATAAGTTCTTTAATAGTGATTTCTGAGATTTTGGTTGACCCATCACTTGAGCAGTATGCACTGTACCCAATGTGTGGTCTTTTATCCTTCACTGCCCTCCACCCTTTCCCCAGAATCTCCAAAGTCCAATGTATCATTCTTATGTTTTTTCATCCTCATAGCTTACCTCCCACATATGAATGAGAGCATACAATTAAAAACAGAAATTTATTTCTCATAATTCTGGAGGTTGGGAGCCCAGGATAAGGATGCCAACAGTTTTGTTGGTACCTTCTGTCTATGAGCCTGTAAAGTAAAAAAAAAATAAGTTAGTTATGTCCAAGATATAATGAGAGTACAGGCATTGGGTAAGTGCTTCTATTCCAAATGGAAAAAATTGGCAAAAACAAAGGGGCTCAGGCCCTATGGAAATCCAAAATCCAGCAGTGTAGTCATTGAATCTTAAATCACTTTTGACTTCATGTATTACAACCAGGCCACACTGATACAAGGGGTGGGCTCACAAGGCCTTGGACAGCTCTGCCCTTGTTGCTCTGTAGTGTACATCTCCCATGGCTGCTTTCACGGGTAGGCATTGAGTGTCTGCAGGTTTTCCAGGAACATGATACAAGCTGCCAGTCGATCTATCATTCTCTGGGATCTGGAGACAATGGACTTCTTCTCACAGCTCCACTGGGCAATGCCCCAGTGGGGACTCTGTGTGGAGGCTCCAACACCAACATTTACCCTTTGCACTGCACTAGTAAAGGTTCTTCATGATGCCTCCATGCCTGCAGCATACTTCTTCCTGGACATCCAGGCATTTCCATATATCCTTTGAAATCTAGGTGGAAGTTCCCAAGCCTCAATTCTTGCTTTCTGTGTACCTGCAGGCCCAACACTACATGGAAGCCCCCAAGGCTTGGGGCCTGCACTCTCTGAAGCAATGTCCTGACCTGTACCTTGGCCCCTTTTAACCATGGCTAGAACTGGAGTAGCTAGGACACAGGGTGCCATGTTCCAAGGCTGCACTGATCAACAGGGCCCTGGCCCTGGCACATGAAACCATTTTACCCTCCTAGGCCTCCAGGCCTGTGATGGAAGGGGCTGCCACAAGGTATGTAAAATGCCCTGGAGGCATTTTCCCCATTGTCTTGGCTATTAACATTTGGTTCTACTTATGTAAATTTCTACAGCCTTGAATTCCTCTGTAGAAAATGGTTTTTTTTTTTTTTCTTTTCTACTGAATGATCAGGCTGCAAATTTCCAAACTTGTATGCTTTACGACCCTTTTAAATACAAATTTTAGTTTCAGGTCATTTCTTTGTTTATGCAAATTAACATAGACTTTTAGAAGTAGCCAGACCATATCTTGAATGCTTTGCTGCTTAGAAATTTCTTCTACCAGTTACCCTAAATCATCTTTCAAGTTCAAAGTTCCACAGATCTCTAGAGCAAGGACACAATGTCACCAATTGCTTTGCTAAAGCATAGCAGGAGTAATCTTTACTCCAGCTCCTAAAAGTTCCCCAGCTCCATCAGACCACTTCAGCCTGGACTTCACTGTCCATATCACTATTGGCATTTTGGTTGCAGCAATTTAACAAGTCTCTAGGAAGTTTCAAACTTTCCCTCACCTCCCTGTCTTCTTCTGAGTCCTCCAAACTATTTAAACTTCTGCCATTACCTTGTCCCAAAGCTGCTTCCACATTTTCAGGTATCTTTATAGCAATGCCCCATTTATTTGGTACCACTTTTATGTATTAGTTCATTTTCACACTATTGGAAAGGACTACCTGAGACTGGGTGATTTATAAAGAAAAGTGATTTAATTGACTCACAGTTCTGCAGGCTTTACAGGGAGCATTACTGGGAGACCTCAGGAAACTTAAATTATGGTGGAAGGGCAAAGAGAAAGCAAGAACATCTTCACATGGCAGAGTGGGAGAGAGAGTGAAGGGGGAAGTGCTACACATTTTCAAACAACCAGATCTCATGAGAACTCACTATCATGAGAACAGCAAGCAGGATATCCACCCCTATGATCCAATCAATACCCACCAGATGCCTCACCTGACATGGGACTTACAATTCAACATGAGATTTGGGTGGTGACATAGAACCATTTTACTATCTATCAATTGATTTACATACTTAAAATTTAATTTTAATCAGGTCCTTATAACCCCATAAGTAATATATGAATTATTTTATTCTGTAGGTGTAAATGTATACTCAGAGAGACAAAATAATTCATTTTGACTTCATATCTTGTAGTCATCAAGGATCCAAATGTAACTTTCTAGGAGCATTGTTTGAATGAATCAAAACAGCATCCAGATAAGAAATGGACTGATTTGATATTCTGTGTTTAATGTATGCATGTTTGAGTGGGGATGTATACTATACAACATAAAATGATATATGAGAGTATGTCATGTTTACATAAATAATATAATAATATAGAATAATGTAATAAAGTTAGAGATTTGATTAGACTTAATTTTATTTATTCTGAGAGGAACATTGAAAAGCTGAAATTAATCAAAACTAAGTATGGAAAGTATGCTAACATTCTAAAAACCATGTTCAAAGAAAAATTACTTTTAATAAATAGAGAAATGCTTTATTAAAGAGCAAGCTCCAATGGTATAGAGACCATTTTTGTTTCATTCAAAAATGATTCTTGTTACATGGTAGAAGTTGAATATTTGCTTAATGAATTAATTTGTGAATAAATGAATGTTTAGACATAATATCTATCATTATTTGAAGGAAGAGATTTCATTTATTTAGAAGGACAGTAGTAGAAATAAGAAATGGGTATTACATTGAGAAATGTAGCTATATTAATACGAGGAAAAAATTCCCATGGTAAGTGCTTTTTTGAGGCTTTTTGGGTATTTGGGATTATTCCACTGCAAGAAGACTCTTTTGCCATGCAAAAGATCTAATTAAGTCCCACATATTTATCTTTGTTTTTATTGCATTTGCTTTTGGGCTTTTGGTTGTGAAATCCTTGCCTAAGTCAATATCTAGGAGGGTTTATCCAATGTTATCTTCTGGAATTTTTATAGTTTCAGGTCTTAGATTTAAGTCCTTGATCCCTTTTGAGCTGATTTTAATATAAGGTGAGAGATGAGAATTCAGTTTCATTTTCCTACATGTGGCTTGCCAATTAACCCAGCACCATTTGTTGAATAGGATGTCCTTCCCCCACTTCATGTGTTGGTTTACTTTGTGAAGATCAGTTGGCTGTAAATATTTGGATTTATTTCTGGGTTCTCTATTCTGTTCCATTGGTCTGTGTGCCTATTTTTATAGCAGTCACATGCTGTTTTGATGATTATGGCCTTATAGTATAGTTTGCAATCAGGTAATGTGATGCCACCAGATTTGTTCTTTTTGCTTACTCTGGCATTGTCTATGAGGGCTCTTTTTTGGGCCCATATGAATTTTAGGATTTTTTTTTTGTAGTTCTGTGAAGAATGATGGTGGTATTTTGATAGAAATTACATTGAATTTGTAGGTTGCTTTTGGCAGTACAGTCATTTTCACATTATTGATTTAACCTATCCATGAGCATGAGTTGTGTTTTCATTTGTTTGCGTCACCTATGATTTCCTTCAGTAGTGTTTTATAGTTTTCCTTGTAGAGGTCTTTCACCTCTTTGGTTTGGTATATTCCTAAGTATTTTATTTTATTTTATTACAGCTATTGTAAAAGGGAATGTGTTGTTGATTTGATTCTCAGCTTGGTCACTGTTGGTGTATAGAAGGGCTACCGATTTTTGTACAGTAATTTTGTATCCAGAAACTTTGCTATATTCTACCATCAGCAGAGTGAACAGACAGCCCACAGAGTGGGAGAAAATCTCACAATCTATCCATCTAAAAAAGGACTAATATCCAGCATCTACAACAAACTCAAATTAGCAAGAAATAAACAAACAATCCCATCAAAAAGCATCCTAAGGACATGAATAGACAATTCTCAAAAGAAGATATACAAACGGCCAACAAACATATGAAGAAATGCTCGCCATCACTAATGATCAGGGAAATGCAAATCAAAACCACAATGTGATACAACCTTAATACTGCAAGAATGGCCATCATCAAAATATATATATAAAAATAGTAGATATTGGCATGGAAGCTGTGAACAGGGAACACTTCTACACTGCTAGTGGGAAATGTAAACTAGTAAAACCACTAAACCACTATGGAAAACAGTGTGGAGATCCCTTAAAGAGCCAAAAGTAGAACTACCATTTGATCCAGCAATCCTACCACTGGGTATCTACCCAGAGGAAAAGTCATTATACGAAAAAGGTACTTTCACATTCCTGTTTATAGCAGCACAATTTGCAATTTCAAAAACATGAAACCAACCCAAATGCCCATCAATCAACAAGTGGATAAAGAAACTGTGGTGTATATATACAATGGAATGCTACTCAGCCATAAAAAGAATGCATTAATGACATTCACAGAGACCTGGATGAGATTAGAGAGTATCATTCTAAGTGAGGTCACTCAGAAATGGAAAAGCAAACATTGCATGCTCTCATTCATAAGTGGGAGCTAAGCTATGAAGATGTAAAGGCATGGGAATGACAGCATGGACTTTGAGGATTTGGCGGAATAGTGGGGAAAGGTGTGAGGTATAAAAGCCTACAAATTGGGTGCAGTGTATACTGCTCAGGTGCAAAATATCACAAATCACCACTAAAGAACTTACTCATATACCAACACCACCTGTTCCCCTACAACCTATGGAAATAAAAATAAATATTTTGTTTAAAAAAGAAGAGTATCATATAAAGTTATATATTTTAATTTAATTACCAAAAGCTATTTAGCTAATAGCAGAATACTTTACAGGTAAAGTATATGCCATAGACATCTGATGTTATTCTGTGAAAACTTGGATGATTACGAATATTCTTAAAATAATTTATATGATTTGAAGTGAAAGACTAAAGAATGGATTCTATTCTTGAGCTGAAATACAGTGTATGATACTTCATGAATAGGCAAGGGTTGACTAGAATTACACATTAGTGAGCATAGATAATTCTAAAAAATCTCAAGAATTAAAAGAAAATCCCATATTCTTGATCAATCAATAAGAAGAGGCAAGCTTCAGATTTGGATCAGAGAGTAATAGTAATTATGGATAACATGTGTAGTAGACCCTTCTTTCTGGGAGAAAAAATGTTTTGGTGACATATCAATAGTTATTGAACTTCATTTTCATATTTTTCTTGTTTATAGGTAAAACCCATTGAAGTATTGAATATATCAGGAATTTGCATATAGAATCATCTTAGTGGAGACTAATTTCATCTTTCACAAAAGTGAATTCAGAAAACAGCAACATGCCTTAGAAATTAAAGGGATAGTGAATTCCAAATATGTTCCCTGAGTAGTCACCAAAAGAACACATTTTTAGGCTTGTTTACTTTTTCTTTGATGATTGGTTTATTTCTTTAAATATATAGCAAACCAAATTGATTTTGTAGAGAGTTAATCTCATCACTCAAATCATTTATTGAGGACAAATCTGTATAATGCAAATTAAACATAATGTGAAAATTAATACACCGACAGATATATATGTTTTTAAATTTTTGAACATAAAAAATCTATTAAATAGCAATAATTTATGCATAAAAACATTCTGAGAGAGCTGATTTTATGAAGCAATAAGAATTTTATTGTGGGAGTCCTGATGTAATATTTTTTGCCAGGGTAGAAAAGCTATAAACTTACTTTCCTAGAAAAAATTACACAACCTTAGACATATTTTTTTTTGATCCAGTGAGTGAAACTCAGGGTTCAAGTCAGTTTAAAGTTCTGTGGTGGATATATTTTATATAGTAAATAAAATACTTACCAAAAAGTATCATTCTAAACAGAAAATGGGACCAAAACACTTTTGAAAAAAAAATTCAACTGAAAGCCTATAGTATTATAGTATATATTTCTCACTAGTATATACTGAAACTAATGTATAACATTATCATTGCTTCAATATTTATGAGTAGTTGAAGGCTCAGTTTGCCACTGAATGGAGAAATTCTGAACTTTCTGTTTAGCACCAGTTTCAGAAAAAGCACATCTTTCCCTCTTGCTTATTTTGATAGACAAAGAAAGGCCATCTGAGGCAGTACAGAAGCAACAGAACAAAACTCATAGCTATAGTTTCTGGAGAAATGTATTTTAAGAGAAGATATAAATAAATGACCCCTTTTCTGACTAGTTGTTTGATAGTGTGGTAATTTTTACTTAATTTTTCCATCTAAAGAATGGCTATATCACAAATATTATCTTTCTTTGCATGGATGAAAATAATTTATAGATAATTTAGAGTGTTCTATAAGCCCAGAATATTCTACGAATGCTCAATAATTAAGAGAATGACTCATTTTAAATATAAATCAAGTATGTTAGGGGAGGAAGATTCCAGGAAAGAAACCAGGCAAAGTGCCACCACATCAGAGCTCTTGGCAGATGTTTCAGCAGCAGCAAGGTGTGGTACTTTCTTTATCAGCTTTTCTACAAGGTATAATGGGGCTCATCCACAGGACATGAGACAGACTCCAGATTACTCTTTAGAAGTCTCAGACCTTGCCTAATGACAAGATCTCTAACTGAAAAGAAGTATTATGCATCTAAGCAGTTTAAGCTTTGCTGGAACTAGAGTGATAGTCTTCACAAAGCTTTCAAGTTAGTAGGGAAGGCAGGCTCTTAAATATGTCTTAATGATGCCTTGCAAAGAATGGACAGATGTTCAGGAGAGCCATTTTAGCTCATTCTGGTGGTTAGAGGTGGAGTTTGTCAGTGTATTAGTCCATTTTCACACTGCTGAAAATGACATATTCAAGATTGAGCAATTTACAAAAGAGAGAGGTTTAACTGGATTTACAGTTTGATGTGGCTGGGGAATCCTCACAATCATAGTGGAAGTCAAGGGGGAGCAAGTCATGTCTTACATAAAGGACAGCAAGCAAAAAGAGCTTATGGAGGAAAACTCCCCCTTATAATAACCATCAGATCTTGTAAGACTTACTATCATGAGAACAGCAAGGGAAAGACCTGCCTCTATGATTTAATTACCTCCCATCTGGTCCTTCCCACAACACGTGGGAATTCAAAATGAGATTTGGGTGGGGACATAGCTAAACCATATCATTTTGCCCCTGACTCCTTCCAAATCTCCTCATGTCCTCACATTTCAAAACCAATCATGCCTTCCCAATGGTCCCCTAAAGTCTTAACTCATTTTAACTGAAAAGTTCACAGTCCAAAGTCTCATCTGAGATATGGCAAGGTCCTTCTGCATATAAGCCTGTAAAACTAAAAAAACAAAAAAACAAAAACAAAAACAAAAAAAACCCAACTCATTACTCCCTAGATACAATGGGGGTATAGGCATTGGGTAAACCACAACTGTTCCAAATGGGAGAAATTGGCCAAAATAAAGGGGCTACAGGCTCCATGCATGTCCAAAATCCAGTGAGTCAGTCAAATCTTAATGCTCCAAAATGATCTCCTTTGACTCCAAGTCTTATATCCAGGTCATGTTGATGCAAGAGGCAGATTTCCAAGTCTTGAGCAGCTCTGCCCCTGTGGCTTTGCAGGGTTTAGGCTTCCTCCTGGCTGCTTTCACAGACTCTCATTGAATGTCTGAGGCTTTTCCCGGCACATAGTGCAAGCTGTCAGTGGATCTACCACTGGCCTGTCAGTGGTCTGAAGGATGGTGGCCCTCTTCTCACAGCTCCACTAGGTGCTGCCCCAGTAGGGACTCTGTGTGGGGGCTCCAACCCCACATTTCCCTTCTGCACTGACCTAGCAGAAGTTCTCTATGAGGGCCCTGCCTCTACAGCAAACTTTTGCCTGGGCCCAGATGTTTTCATACATCTTCTGAAATCTAGGTTGAGGTTCTCAAATCTCAATTCTTGACTTATGTGCACCCACAGGCTCAACACTATGTGGAAATTGCTAAGGCTTGGAGCTTCCATCCTCTGAAGCAACAGCCAAAGTTGTACCTTGGTCCCTTTTAGTCATGGCTCGAGTGACTGGAGCACAGGGCACCAAGTCCGTAAACCGCACACAGCATGAGAACTCTGTGCTTGGTTCAGGAAACTATTTTCTCCTAGGCTTCTGGGTCTGTGGTGGTGGGAGGGGCTTTCATGAAGACCTCTGACATGTCCTGGAGACATTTTTCCCATTGTCTTGGGGAGTAACATTCAGCTCCTCGCTACTTATGCAAACTTCTGCAGCAGTTTGAATTTCTCCTCAGAAAATAGGTTTTTCTTTTCTATCATATTTTCAGGCAGCAAATTTTCTGAACTTTTATGCTCTTATTCCCTTGCAAAACTGAATGCCTTTAGCAGCACCCAAGTCACCTCTTGAATGCTTTGCTGCTTAGAAATTTCTTCTATTAGATATGCTAAATCATCTCTCTCAAGTTCAAAGTTCCACAAATCTCTAGGGCAGGGACAAAATGCCACCAGTCTGTTTGCTAAAATATAACAAGAATCACCTTTGCTTCAGTTCGCAAATTCTTCATCTCCATCTAAGACCACCTCAGCCTGGACTTTGTTGTCCATATCACTATCAGGCTTTTGGTCAAAGCCATTTAACAAATATCTAGGAAGATCCAAACTTTTCCACGTCTTTCCATCTTTTTTGAGCTCTCGAAACTGTTCCAACCTCTGCCTGTTACTCAGTTTCGAAGTTGCTTTCACATTTTTAGTTATCTTTTCAGCACTGCATCACTCTGCTGGTACCAACTTACTGAATGAATTTGTTTTCATGCTGCTGATAAAGTCATACCCAAGACTGGACAATTTACATAAGAAAGAGGTTTAATTGGACTTACAGTTTCACATGGCTGGAGAAACCTCACAATCATGGTTGTAGGCAAGGAGGAGCAAGTTATATCTTACGTGGATGGCAGCAAGCAAAAAGAGCTTGTGCAGGAAAACTCCGCCTTATAATAACCATCAGATCTCATAGGACTTACTGTCACAAGAACAGCATGAAAAAGATCTGTCCTCATGATTCAATTTCCTCCCACCAAGTTTCTCCCACAACACATGGGAATTCAAGATTGGCTGGGGAATTTGAGATTTGGGTGGGGATACAGCTAAATTATATTAGTCAGAAATACCTTTCCAGAGAAGTGTCTTATGTCTAGCTCTTGGCTACTGGGTTTAAGTTAGTGCTAGGAAAGGGTAATAATCCCCAAAGAGGTAATATGTGTCCAAAAAATTCCTTATTGGATTATTTTATAATTTTCATTTATTCTACTCTATCATTTCCTGACTGATATCTTCATCCAAACTATATTTTACCGTGTGTCATTCATCCTTCCTTGCCTCTCAAATTTCAAAGTTGCCTTATTGCCTAATAAACTCCTGAATTTAGTTTCCAAGGTTCTCCGCAGTCTCATACTACCTCATAAATCTTAAAATTCAATAAAAAGAAAGCACACCTAGACATGGTAGTTTTTAGCTTTTGTGTATATGATTTTTGGCCTTCACCTATCCTTGCCTATAAAAGTAATTTAAGACATAACTAAAATCCCATTTCTTCATTAAGTTCTCTGATTCTACTCCTTGGAAAAAGCACTTACTTTCCAGAAACTAAGAGGTTTTTGTTTGTTTGTTTATGTTAATTTGGCCCTTACCTTGTATATATTTCCTGAGAAGACATCACTGACAGAATATATCTAATGTATAACATTATTTACCTGAAAAGAAAATAAGACTGCTTGAAAAATAAGTCAAAAATTTATTTCATGTGCCACAATTACATTTTGAGCTCATGGGTATTGGTGCTACAAAATTCAAACATATACTTTAACCCTGCTTTGTCTCAAACATTGACTAACTCATTTTGAAGAATATAATACATCTGTTTAATAGTATGGAAGTTTTATAACAATTCTGCTTCAAAAATGATGCAAATTATGCTTTATAATATATTTTTCTGTACATTTATTTTTGGCTCCCCAATTAAATTTTAATGAGTCCTGTAAAATAAGGACCTTTTGTTTTATTTCTCTTTCTTCCTCTGCTTTTTCCCTTTTTCCTCTCCCTCCCTACGTCTCCCTTGCCTGCCCTCCCTTCCTTCCTTCCCTCCTTACTTGTCTCCTTCCTCCCTCCCTCCCTCCTTCCTTTCTTCCCTCCCTCCCTCCCTCCTTTACTCCCTCCCTCCTTCACTCCCTCCCTCCTTTCCTTCCTCCCTGCCTCCCGTCCTCTCTTCCTTCCTTTCTTCCTTCCTTATGTTTCTTCAGTAAACATGTTTAAATTACAGACTCATTTAGGAAACACTTGGGTGCCAGAAAGTGGCTGGTTTAAATTAAGTAGTCTAAGGAAAAGAACCACCAGGGCATGTCAAGGAACCCAAGGGGAGGCAGTACAGCTAGATTTCAAGAGGTGCTAGAATTAGAAACTAAAAAATAGTTACTAGTATTAGCCCATTTCACACTGCTGATAAAGACATACCTGAGACTGGGAAATTTACTAAAGAAAGAGGTTTAATGGGCTTACAGTTCCACATGGCTAGGGAGGCCTCACAATCATGGCAGAAGGTGAAAGGCACTTCTTGCACAGCAGTGACAAGAGAGAGAATGACAGCCAAGCGAAATGGATTCACCTTTTCAAACTATCAGATCTTGTGAGACTTACTCACTGTCAGGAGAACAGTATGGCAGAAACTGCCCCCATGATTCAGTTATCTCCCATCAGGTTCCTCCCGCAACACTTGGGAATTATGGGAGTACAATTCAAGGTGAGATTTGGATGGGAACTCAGAGTCAAATACGTCATTACTAAAATAGCTATTTGATCTATTTTTCTCTCTCTGAGGGAACATATTCTCTTACCTCTGGTTTTCTCTTTGTGCTTCCTCTATTTTCATTTTCCCTGTAAACCTGTCTTAATGAGCTTTTCAACATGCATGACTCAAGTAGGACAGCTACCCCATTCTCTGAGAAATATGACTTTCCAGATTCAGGGAAACCACCAAATGGCTCCTAGGCTTTGCATCTCACAATTCAAATTCTGCAAAGGAAGAATCTAATTTGCTCAGCCCATAGTTCAGGTCCAAACAAGGGAGGTAAAGGATCACAGTGAAGCTATGAATCCACCTCTTCTTGCGAGAATCACTGCTGCAGGGGGATAGACCATCAAATAAGAGAATAGTCCAAACATGTCTGTTACATTTGTTATGTATCAAGCAAGCACCCTGATAGGTGTTATGAATGGTAAAGGATGCTATTTAGGAAGACATAACTCATATAGAATTAACAAATGAGGTTCAAAAAGAAATAATGAGCATAAAAATTGGTAAATCCATCAATAAATTTAAAGCCTTCTTGAGACATTAAACAAAAATATGTAAGGAGAATAAAAGTAACATAAAATATATTTCTTTTATATTATTTGTAAGATAAATATTGAAGAATCTAAAGATGATTTGATGAATTTGATTATGAATAAAAATATGTACATTACCTAGCACATGTATATAATTTTTTTTTCTTTTTTTTATTGCATTTTAGGTTTTGGGGTACATGTGAAGAACATGCAAGATTGTTGCATAGGTACACACATGGCAGTGTGGTTTGCTGTCTTCCGTCCCCTCACCTGTATCTGTCATTTCTCCCCATGCTATCTCTTCCCACCAACCCACCCCCCTGTCCCTCCCCTATTTCCCCCCAACGGACCCCAGTGTGTAGTGCTCCCCTCCCTGTGTCCATGTGTTCTCATTGTTCAACACCCGCCTATGAGTGAGAATATACAGTGTTTGATTTTCTGCTCCTGTGTCAGTTTGCTGAGAATGATGGTTTCCAGGTTCATCCATGTCCCTACAAAGGATGTGAACTCATCGTTTTTGATGGCTGCGTAATATTCCATGGTGTATATGTACCACATTTTCCCTATCCAGTCTATCATCGTTGGGCATTTGGATTGGTTCCAGGTCTTTGCTATTGTAAACAGTGCTGCAATGAACATTCGTGTGCATGTGTCCTTGTAGTAGAATGATTTATACTCCTTTGGATATATACCCAGTAATGGGATTGCTGGGTCAAATGGGATTTCTATTTTTAGGTCCTTGAGGAATCGCCACACTGTCTTCCACAATGGTTGAATTAATTTACATTCCCACCAACAGTGTAAAAGTGTTCCTATTTCTCCACATCCTCTCCAGCATCTGTTGTTTCCCGATTTTTTAATGATCGCCATTCTAACTGGTGTGAGATGGTATCTCAATGTGGTTTTGATTTGCATTTCTCTGATGACCAGTGATGATGAGCATTTTTTCATATGTTTGTTGGCCTCCTGTATGTCTTCTTTTGTAAAGTATCTGTTCATATCCTTCGCCCATTTTTGAATGGGCTTGTTTGTTTTTTTCTTGTAGATCTGCTTTAGTTCTTTGTAAATTCTGGATATCAGCCCCTTGTCAGATGGGTAGACTGCAAAAATTTTTTCCCATTCTGTTGGTTGCTGATTCACTCTACTGACTGTTTCTTTTGCCGTGCAGAAGCTGTGGAGTTTGATTAGGTCCCATTTGTCTATTTTGGCTTTTGTTGCCATTGCTTTTGGCGTTTTGGTCATGAAGTCCTTGCCTACACCTATGTCCTGAATGGTTTTGCCTAGATTTTCTTCTAGGGTTTTTATGGTGTTAGGTCTGATGTTTAAGTCTTTAATCCATCTGGAGTTAATTTTGGTGTAAGGTGTCAGGAAGGGGTCCTGTTTCTGCTTTCTGCACATGGCTAGCCAGTTTTCCCAACACCATTTATTAAACAGGGAGTCCTTTCCCCATTGCTTGTTTTTGTCAGGTTTGTCGAAGATCAGATGGTTGTGGGTATGTTGATTTCCTCTGAGGCCTCTGTTCTGTTCCATTGTTCTATATCTCTGTTTTGGTACCAGTACCATGCTGTTTTGGTTACTGTAGCCTTGTAGCATAGTTTGCAGTCCGGTAGTGTGATGCCTCCTGCTTTGTTCTTTTTGCTTAGAATTGACTTGGCTATGCAGGCTCTCTTTTGGTTCCATATGAAGTTTAAGGTGTTTTTTTCCAGTTCTGTGAAGAAGGTCATTGGTAGCTTGATGGGAATAGCGTTGAATCTGTAAATTACTTTGGGCAGCATGGCCATTTTCACGATGCTGATTCTTCCTAACCATGAACATGGAATGTTTCTCCATCTGTTTGTATCTTCTCTTATTTCGTTGAGCAATGGCGTGTAGTTCTCCTTGAAGAGGTCCTTTACGTTCCTTGTTAGTTGTATTCCTAGGTATTTTATTCTCTTTGTAGCAATTGTGAATGGCAGTTCATTCTTGATTTGGCTCTCTTTAAGTCTATTACTGGTGTATAGGAATGCTTGTGATTTTTGCACGTTGATTTTGTATCCTGAGACTTTGCTGAAGTTGTTTATCAGTTTCAGGAGACTTCGAGCTGAGATGATGGGGTCTTCCAGATATACAATCATGTCATCTGCAAATAGAGACAATTTGATTTCCTCCTTTCCAATTTGGATACCCTTCACATGTATATAATTATAATAAATGATTTCTTTGAGAAATTTAAAGAACATTGTGAGAAAAAGATAAGTGATCAGAAAGCTACAGTGCATTATGCCAGGTTATGTGTAAGGGCAGGTTGATGATGAGATAATTTGTGAAGCAGCTACGTCCAACATTGGAGTCTGGGAAAGCTTTCTGAAGAATATTCCATGGAAGTTGAGACATGAAGAATGTATAGGAATTAATCAGAGAAGAAGCAAGGAAAATAATTGCAGGCAAAGGACCTGCATGTGTAAATATTCCAGAGATTAGAGGGACCATGACTGGCTTAGAGAAGTTGATAAAGTTCACTAAGTCTGAAACACTGAATATGGAGAAGTAACAAATAATATGCAGGAAAGGGAAAGAGAAGTGGATCAAGCCAAGCCTTGTAAGGCATATTAAAGTTAATATTAAAAACAATGTGAAGCCTTATGGCATTTTAATTAGGGGATGACATGGTTAGCTTTGCCTTTTTTAAAGAGCACTTGCTATTGTATGGAAAATAGGAAGAAGTAAGTCTTTTTGTTTTTTGAGACAGAGCCTTGCTTTGTCACCCAGGCTGGAGTGCAACAGCATGATTTCAGCTCATTGTAACCTCCGCCTCCTGGGTTCAAGCAATTCTCCTGCCCCAGCCTCTCTGGTTGCTGGGATTACAAGTGTGTACCACTATGTCCTGCTAAGTTTTGTCTTTTTTGTAGAGATGGGTTTTTCCATGTTGCCCGGGCTGGTCTGAAGAAGTAAGTCTTGAGTCTTGAGAGTATTGCTATAATTCTGATGTGATGTAATTGGAGTTTAGAAAAAAAGTTGGCAGTGGGAATGGGGAGAGGAAGATGGAGTCAAGAAGTATTTTGGAAGTAGAATATATAGAGTTTGCTGGTTTTAGGGAGTAAAGTATGTAACATAGAAAGTATGACTCTCAGGTTACCATCTCAGGCTACTGTCTGAACTATGGTATTATTCAACAATGCAGATACAGAAAGAAGAAAAGTAGGCTTGTGGGTGGGAAGAGGAAGACAATGATTTCAGTTCTGAATAGATCATGTTTAAAAAACCAGAAAAGCATCTAGGTAGGCGTAAACATTTAGTAGCAATTTCTCATTCTGCAGAAATAGTTCAGTGTTGGTAAAGAAACATTAAATACCTTTTAACATTCTAACTTTAGTTAAATCACGTACCATTCTTCAATTGATTTTTTTCTAAAACCTATTTCTGATTATACTACTCACCAGTTCAAGATTTTAAATATTTAATACAGATTATTGCCAAATGGGAATTGTTTATTCTACAACTATTTTGTTGTACATAGAAGATACTCAAGTATATTTTTTATGTAATTAAATTCACTTAATAAATATCTGCAATTTGCAACACACTATTGAGTCACAAAAGCAAATCAGACATGGCAATGATCTTCAATAGGTTTTGAATCTGTAAAACATTCACTTGAACTTCATGTAGCTCTATATCACAAGAGGGGAAGTAGGAATAATCAAAAGAAAGAATGACAAGGTTTTGACTGCTTTAAAAAGAACCAAGATTCAATACATCCTCAGAAACTTAGAAATGTTAGGGAATTCATAAAGGAATAAAGATTAACCAGGTGGGCATTGAGAAGATACTAAAAATATGAAAAAAGATAGATTCTCATTTATCTAGAGATGAAAAGGTCATTCGTTACTTTTCTGAGGGCAATTTCAGGTGAACAGTGAGGACCTAACTCAATCATAAGAGTATCATGGAGAGAAATAGAACAACCATAGTCTACATTCAGTTGGCTTTTATATAAATGGATAAAGTTGATGGATAAAAGCTGGAACTAACACTATGATTCAGATCATAGTGTATGTGTGTATATATGTATATGTGTACTTATATATTTGTAAGTGTTTATGAAGAATTAAGATAATGCAGTCTCTAGAGATACTATTGTGACAAGGGCTATCAGCTTGCAAGAGGTATTTAGTCATATGTACAAAAAATAAATAAATGTTATCTGCATGTGATTACACAAGCAGTAATAAAAAATAAATTGCTGCATGGTTAAGTTAAACTAGAGGAGAATAAAGGCAGAGATAATTGATTATTGATGATGTATTTTTCTTGCGATGAAGCTTTCAAGGTGTGATGAGGCATTGAAGTCAGGCAAAAGACTGAGAATGCCATGACAAGCAGAAGAAAATCTGAGTTTTTGATAGTCACATAGATCCAGAAGCACAACGCAATAGAGCTCTGGGCTGCCAAAGCAATCAGAACTTGAGGGAGCATGATCCTGGATAAATAGCAGGTACAAAAAATGTCTAATGTTCTTTAGTCTTCTCTCTTGAGATAACTGATGAATTCTTAAATTCTTCAAGCTAAGAGGTAAGCATAAAGGTTGTAAAAAGCAGAGAGCAGTGTTTGGAAACGTCAAAAGTACTAAGAAAACAAACAATTATATGGATTAGGAATTGCTGAGGAAGAAGGGCCCTACTAAATGACCCATGCTTTTGGACCTTAAGCGTTATTTCCTAGTTGCAATATTAAAAGCAATGTGGAGTCCTTATGGTATTTTAATTAGGGGATGACATGATTAGATCTGTCTTTTCTACAGAGCACTCTGTACAGTATGGCAAATTGGAAGAAGCAAGTCTGGAGTCTTGAAACTATTGCAATAATTCTGGCATGATGTGATTAAAGCTTATAAAAAAAAGTTGGCAGTGGGATTGGTGAGAGGAAGTAGGATGAATCAAAAGTAGAGAATGGGACTTAAAAAACTGCAACCTAACCTTGGGTCAGCATAGCTCCTGACTGATCTAAAAAGAAAACAGATACCCATATAAAAAGAAGAAAAAGTTATAGGCCTGAAGTATAAAACAACTGAATTTAATAACTCAATTTTTGTGTTTAACATAAAGTGAACATGTCACAAAAGATGGCAGTGTCAGCTGAAATGTCAGTTGATATTATCCAGGATGAAGAACAGAGGGGAAAATTATTGAAAACCCGGGAAAGAGGAAGAAACAACAGGACATGGTTGGAATATCTAACATATATTTAATTGGAGTCCTGTAAGAAGAGAACAGAATGTGGCAGATGTAATATTTAAAGATATAAAAACAGATGCTAAGCCCATCACACTAAAACACATTGAAAGGCAAAGACAAGGAAGAACACTTTTGATAGCAGATAGAAAGAAAAAACACATAAACTTCACAGGAGCAAAACTAACGATTTTTTTTTTTTTTTTTTTTTTTTTTTTTTTTTTTTTTTTTTTTTTTAAGATAGGGTCTTTCTCTGTGGCCCAGTGGCATATCATAGCTCACTGCAGCATCAAACTTCTGAGATGAATTTTCACCATGTTGGTCAGGCTGGTCTTGAACTCCTGACCTCAGGTGATCCACCCACCTCCCAAAGTGCTGGGCTTACAGGCATGAGCCACTGTACTCGGCCGGGATCTAAGATTCATAGCGGACATTTTATATTTCTTTCAGCACTTGAATATGTCATCCTATTGCCTTTTAGCCTCCATGTTTTCAGATTAGAAGTCAGATGTAAATATTATTGGGATTCCTTTGTATATGATAAGTAATTTCTTGCACTTGCTGCTTTAAAATTTTCTATTTGAAGTTTGTTTAGTTTCTTTTATGATAAATGTTTCTCAGCTAATTTGAGAAATACTCAGCTATTATTTCTTCAAATATTTTCTGCTCCCTTTTCTTTCTCTTTTCTCCTTTTGCCCTACACACTACATGTATGCTAGTGCTCCATTTCGCTGAGACTCTGTTCATTTGTCTTTATTCTATTTTTCTGTGTTCTTTAGATTGCATATCTGTCAATACTAATATGTATGTACATTCTGTTTCATGTCTCATACATTTTTTTTTTAAACTTGGACATCTTAGGTAATGTAGCTCTAGACACTGATTCCCTTTGCTTCTCTTTGGGGCTGGTTTCATTTCTTGTTTTCTTGTTGATTTGTTTTATTAATTCATTAGACTAACGTAGTTAAGTCAAGTTTCCCCACAATGTGAAGCCTTTGGCATTGCTACTCAGAAGGTGCAATCTTGAGATTTTGCACAACTTAAGACTGTGGTTTTCGTGGGTCTCTCTTCTACTGTTTCTTTGCTTGCTCTATCTCTTTTTAAATGTGTCTGATTCATGTGATACTACAGTCAGTACTTAGTCTCCACTAATTACAGTCTGATCATTTCACTGTTTTTGATAATGTCCTGGGACATAAATTGCTCAGTAGTTTGATCCAATTAAATTCTGGCAGAGGTAGTTTTTGAGGTCAGTCTTTGAGCTTTGCTTTTCTTATCTTTCCTTGTTTCTCCTGGTGAACTAGCTGGTCTATGATAAAGCTTATTGCTCTTAGTTAAGAGAATGTATTGTTATCAACAGTACCCTTTAGCCTGACTTTCCCCATGCCATGTCAAATAAAATCAGTTTCTTTGGGGCACTCTATTTTTTATGAATGGCTTTTTCCCCTGAGAAAAGTATCCAAGCCACTACTCTGGGCACTGGTGGTAGCCTCTAGTCTTCTTGACTTGCCTTTCTTGCATGCAGCTGCTACTCTACAAAGGAGCTAGGGTGGGGGTGATCAGGTCCCCATGATTTCTTGGCATGCAATTCTTAGGGTAGAGCCTCTGTCTTATGAAGGTGGGGGCCTGGGTGAAGGAAGGGAGACTTCATCCTCTCACCTGCATTCAGTAAGTCAACTTGGAGCTGAAGGAGGTGAGAAATGCTGGCTGCCTTGCCCTCTCAGTGAGATGGGATAATCCTTGATTAAGAACTGAGAGGAGATGGAGCTCTTTCTTCTTAGCCATACCTTCCCAGAGTGGAATTTCACAGAAACTGACATGGGGCAAGTCAGATAGGGGGATACAGAGAAAGTACACTGTGGCTAAAAAATGGGAATGTCTTTAAAATCTATACAATTATAATTTTATAGATTTTATTAGATAAATGTTTCTTGAATTGCCACAAGCTCTTAGGACAATTTTCTGACAATTTAAATACCTTTTAAAAATGGTTTTTAGCAATTTTGCTTGTTTAGCTGGGGAGCAGTCTGCAGCACTCCTCATGCCCCCACCCCGGGAGTGGAACTCCTTGAAGTACAGTTTTTGCAGGTGTCATATAGCTGGGTCACAGCTTTTTATCTAATCTTATAATGTCCATTTTTTAAACTGGCTTTTAATATTATTTATATTTAACGTGATTAGTGATATGATTGAGTTTTAATTTATTATCTTGTTATTTGTTTACTATTTGTCCCATATGTTCTTTGTTTTTTATTTCCTTGTTTTCTGCCTTATTTTGTAATAAGCATTTTTTTCTGATTTATTTTATCCCCTTTTGGCATATTTTAGTAAACCAATATTTACTGATTATACTAAAATAATCACTAAACACAGCAAACAGTGATAACAGTATTGATTGTATATTTTAGTGATTGCTTTAATATTTATAGTGTTTATCTTTAGCTTATCACATTCTACACCCAAGTAATATTACAGTATTTTATGTATAGAAAAAAAACCTTAAAAGAATATACATTCATTTTTCCTCTCTTGGACTTTGTGCTATTGTAGTTATGCATTTTATATCTACATATTTTGTTAAAACCCAAATGCATTGTTCTTATTTTTTAAGAGTCAATTATATTTGAAAGAAATTTCAATCATTGAAAAAAATCTTTATATGTATACACAGTTACCATTTCTGTTGATGTCGCTTTAATGATTTATATTTCAATTTCGCATTGCTTTTCTTCTGGTTAAAGGACTTTTTAAAGTATTTCTTACAATACAGATTTGTAATGAAGAGCTCTTACAAATATTATATGTCTGAAAAAGTTATTCTTTTACCTTTACATTTGAAAGATATTTTGACTGGTTAAAAAATCAAATTTCAACTCTTTTCCTCATCCTGTACTTAAAGGTATTCCAGTGTCTTTTTTTTTCCCTATTATAAAGACACATGCACACGTATGTTCCAGTGTCTTTTGTTTCTGACCAGAAATACGTTACAATCTTTGTCTCTGTTTTTCTGCAGAGACAAAGACACACATGTAGTGTGTCTTTTGCTATAGCTATTTTTAAGATTTTCTCTTTATCACTGTTTTTAAGTAATTTCATGATAATGAGTTTCAGTGTAGTGTTCTTTTCATCTTTAATGTACTTGGTATTAGATGGGCATTTTAGCCTAGTGCTTTATAATTTTAATCACATTTAGAAAAATTTCAGCCATTATTACTTCACATATTTTTTCCACCCTTCAACTTCCTATGCATCGTTTGAGAGATTCCAGTTACATGTATATTTATCTCCTTCAAGTTGCAGCCTGAAGGAGATAACTTTTTCAGGCACTAAGTTAGGGCAATATAGAGCTTATTTCCTCTTTTAATCATCTTTTACAATTCACTGTTCTTTTTGACCTGAATTCTGATGTCTTAAGTGCCAATACTTCATATATTTTGTCTATAATTTTGTCACTTTACATGGAGTAAATTCAGTCCCTGTTTCATCATCTTTATCAGAAACAGGCCTCTCTAGAATGTCTCTTAATTTTTAGTGAGTTGAATGTTTTTATGAACTCCAAAGTCACTTCTCTGCTTGAAGGCCAATAAATGTGAGTCAAAATAGTAACATTGTTGCTTGGTGACTGTGGATGCAGATCAAGGGAAAATCCCTGTAAGTTTTAAATGCATAAAGACTAAAGACTCTGGAAAATTTCAACATTATATTGTGCAAAGAAAGGGCAATAGAAAACAAAGGAAGAAAAATACGACGCTTAGCTCGCATATATAATTAAGGGAAACATCTGATTAATAGTTCCATCTAAAGAATTTGGAAGTGATTTGTTTTTCACAATACATAGCTACACTATCAGGGTAAGGGACAAGGGATGAGGGACACGTGTATTTTATGTGACACATGTATTTTATGATAAAATTCCATCAAATAGTGAAAATGAATGAAGCGTATGTAGACATTAAATATAAATGATTGATATTTTTAGAAATAAGTCTTTGAGTAGGCAAAATATACAAAGCAGAATCAATAAGACCTAGAAATAGTGCAATGGCATAAAATATTTATTACAATGGGGAGAGTGACATTTCACAGATTAAGATTTCTGATATAGTAGACAAATAAGAGATGGGTTGTGTCTGTGGATGTTGAATTTGCCATGACTAATGATGGAACTAGAACGAAAGATTTAGATAGTTTACCAAAAAGAGACATCTTCAGTAAACTGGGGGAGTTAGATGGAAGCAATGGCATTTTGAGTGACATAGGCTTCTTACAGATGCTTCAAAGGATCTATAGGCTTTTGAAAGTAATAAGTAGACTATGTTGTAAAAGCTATAGGTAGAGGGATGAAGATAAGGGTTTGGTGGGTGACACAGGTAAGACTCAGGGCATCTGAGAGCACCAGAGAGAAATGAAATTGAGCCAGATTAGCAAAGAGGTAGGCCATTGAGATTACAATCCCCAACTCCATCTTCGAAGCACCTACCCTTATTATGCAGAACTCATCAACTTTAATCAGCAGACTTCAGCAGAGGGTAACTGCATGGATTCTCAACAACAAGCTGGAAAAGCGGTATTTTAGCTAGTGCCAATATCTGTACTCAGGGACTAAATCAAATAGCAAAACTCCAGAAACCAAAGAGGTGTCAGAAGTCATATCAGAAAATATCTTTAATGTTTTCTATGAGGGAGATGCACCTGATAGGTATCTTCCAGAGAAAAATACTGAAGATAGGTACATTAGGCCATTCTTGCATTGCTATAAAGAAATACCTGATACTGGGTAATTTATAAAGAAAAAAGTTTTAATTGACTCAGTTCTGCAGGCTGTACAAGCATAGTGCTGCCATTTGCTTGGCTTCTGGGGTAAGCCTCAGGGAGATTATACTCATGATAGAAGGCAAAGCAGGATCAAGCCCTTCACGCAGTGAAAGCAGAAGCAAGAGAGATGTGGCTGGAGTGCTACACACTTTTAAACAACCAGATTTCACTGTTGGTGTATAGCAGAGCTACTGATTTGTCTATCATGAGGACATCACCACGCTGTGAGGGATCAGTTCAATACCTCCCACTAGGGACTGCCTCCAATATTAGGGATTAGAGTTCAATACAAGATTTGGTGGGGGCATCTATTCAAACTCTATCTGTAGGCAAGAAGGATAATTCAGAAAATATTAAACATTTACACTTTTTGACACTGAAAGATACTTGGTTTTTTAATTAGGAGAAATCGTCTTAGCTTCATAATTCTCCTGTCTACATTCTCTACCCCAAACGGTACAGATTTTGATGACATTAAAATTTATTTGAGAAAATTTAGAAACTATATATAAAACACTTTAAATATATGTTAATTATTTATTCCATACAAATTACACACACACACACACACACACACACACACACACAAACACACACAGAAAAATGTGGTCTTTCTCTCTCTTTTTCCCCATCTTCTTCTTTTATTCATCATTGTATTCTAGCTACTTAAACAATTTCTGGATCAGGTAGATACATATTTGTCAATTAAATGAATACACATATAACTTAATAAATAATAAAAAAAGTCACAAAACAAAATAAGGAATGATTATAACAAAATAATCAGGGATTTTGCTCTACTCTATACTGACAAGTTTCTGTATCTGTATGATTTTCTGAGAAAATAAATGTTTTCAAAATTTATAGCAAATGAGACTTAAAACTCAAAAGGCAAATTATATAAGATCAGACACAACAGTTTCAAAGAGCTACTCCCACCCCAAAGGCATCACACCAAAATATTTCTATAGATTTAGTCTATCAAAATTTAAAGTAACATATAATTTCTTCACAATTTATAATCTTCCAGAATTTCTATAATTTCAGATCTTAGATTTAAGTTCTTGATCCATCTTGAGTTGATTTTTGTGTAAGGCGAGAGACGAGGATCCAGTTTCATTCTTCTACATGTGACTTGCCAATTATCCCAGCACCATTTGTTGAATGGAGTGTTTTCGTTTGCTTTGTCAAAGATCAGTTGGCTGCTAAGTATTTGGGTTTATTTCTGGGTTCTCCATTTTGTTCTGTTGGTCTATGTCCCTATTTCTATAGCAGTAACATGCTGTTTTTGTGATTATGGCCTTATAGTATAGTTTGAAATCAGATAATGTGATGTCTCCAGATTTGCTTCATCTGGCTTTGGCTAAATGCAGGCTCTTTTCCAGGTCCACATACATTTTGGGATAGTTTTTTTTTCTAGTTCTGTGAAGAATGATGGTGGTATTTTGATGGGAATTATATGGAATTTGTAGATTTCTTTTGGCAGTATGGTCATTTTTACAATATTGATTCTACTCACCCATAAATATGGGATGTATTTCCATTTGTTTGTGTCATCTGTGATTTCTTTCAGCAGTGTTTTGTAGTTTGCCTTGTAGAGGTCTTTCTCTTTGGTTAGGTATATTCCTGAGTATTTTATTTTATTTTTTTGCAGCTATTGTAAAAGGGAGTGAGCTCTTAATGCGATCCTAAGCTTGGTCACTGTTGGCGTATAGAAGAGCTACTTATGTGTATATATAAGTTTTATATCCAGAAAGTTTGCTGAATTATTTTTTAGTTCTAGGAGCTTTTTAGAGGACTCTTAAGGGTTTTCTAGGTATACATTCATATCATCAGCAAACAGCGACAGTTGGAGTTTCTTTTATGATTTGGATGCCCTTTATTTTTTCTCTTGTCTGATTGTTCTGGCTAGGACTTCCAGTACTATGTTGAAGAGAAGTGTAAAGTAGGCATTCTTCTCTTCTTCCAGTTCTCAGAGGGAATGCTTTCAACTTTTACCCATTCAGTATTATGTTGGCTGTGGGTTTGCCATAGATGGCTTTTATTATATTGAGGTATGCCTCTTGTATGGTAATTTTGCTGAGAGTTTTAATCATAAAGGGATGCTGGATTTTGTCAAATGATTTTTCTGTGTCTACTGAGATGATAATATGATTTCTGTTTTTAATTGTTTATGTGGTGTATCACATTTATTGACTTGCATATTTTAAACCATCCATGTATCCTTGGTATGAAACCCACTTGATCATGGTATATTCTAGAAAATAGCATTAGGAAAACCTTTCTAGATACTGGCTTAGGCAAGGATTTCATGATTGGGAACCCAAAAGCAAATGGAATGAAAACATAAGTAAGTAGCTGGGACTAAATTAAAGAGTCTTTGCATGGCAAAAGTAACAGCAGAGTAAACAGGCCACAGAGTGGAGAAAATCTTCACAATCTACACATCTCACCAAGGACTAATATCCAGAATCTACAATGAACTCAAACAAATTAGCAAGAAAAAACAATCCCATCAAAAAGTGGACTAAGGACATAAATAGACAATTCTCAAAAGAAGTTATACAAATAGCCAACAAACATTAAAAAAAAACTGTTCAACATCACTAATGATCAGGGAAATGCAAATCGAAACCACAATACGATACTATCATACTCCTACAAGAATGGCCATAATCAAAATATAGTAGATGTTGGCATGGATGTGTTGAACAGGGAACACTTTATATTGCTGATGGCAATGGTACAACCACTATGGAAAACAATGTGGAAATTCCTTAAATAACTAAAAGTAGAAATACCATTCGATCCAGTAATCCCACTACTGGGTATCTACCCAGAGGAAATGAAGTTGTTATATGAAAAAAATACTTGCACATACATGTTTATATCAGCACAATTTGCAATTGCAAAAATGTGGAACCAACCCAAATGCCCGTCATCAATGAGTGGATAAACCGGTATACATATTTGATGGAATACTACTCGACCATAAATGAATTAATGGCATTTTCAGCAACCTGGATGAGATTGGACACTATTATTCTAAGTGAAGTAACTCAGGAATGGAAAACCAAATATCTTACATTCTCACTTACATGTAGGAACTAAGCTATGAGGATGCAAAGGAATAAGAATAACATAATGGACTTTAGTGATGCAGGGGAAAAAGGTGGGAAGAGGGTGAAGTATAAAAGACTACAAATTGAGTGTAGTGTATACCGCATAGGTGATGGGTGCACCAAAATCTCATAAATCACCAGTAAAGAACTTACTCATGTAGCCAAACACCACCTTTCCCCTAATAACCTATAAAAACTTTAAAAATTTAAAAAATACATAGAATTTTTATCCCTAAAAAGTAAGTAAAATCTTTCAAACAAACAAGTAAATGGTACTTCAAATTTCTTTGACAAAGTCTGCAAAACCTTGATAAGAAAATCATAAAAAATAACACAGAAAAGAATATAATGAACTAATAAATGTCAATTAAAATATCCTTAATAAAGTATTAGCAAATAGAATACAGAAGCATGTTAAAAATAAACTAAAACACAGCCAACTGGGATCCACAGCCAAAATACAGAGATGGTTTAAAAGTAGAAATTCCATTAATATAATTAAACATATGAAGAAGAATCATGTTATCATTTTTCATAGAGGCTGAAAATTCAGCATCAATTACTGATTAAAATTATTATTTATTATTTACTTTTTATTTGTATAAACTTAAGGGATTGAAGTGCAGTTTTGTTACATGGTTATATTGTGTAGTGAAGTCTGGGCTTTTAGTATATCTGTTCTTAATAAAGTAATAGTAAGTTGATAGCATGTAAAACATGTACATCTTAACCCAAAACTCAGAATTATGACTGATATGGTAATACAAGAAACATTTCCATTGGAGTCAAGCACAAGATATAGCTCTCCAAATTTCTTCTATTTAACATTTTTCTGGGAAGACTAGTCAAAGCAATTGGAAAAGAGGAAAAAATTGATATTAAATGCACATAGTTCATAAATGGAAAAAACAAAACTAACACGGTTGGGATTCCTAGAAAATATTATTTTTACTCTTATTCAAATGGTTGTGTAATCTAGAAAAAGTTATTTGTTTGCAACTAATTTCTTTTCATATAATGAGGTGACTGAGAGGGGAAGTAGTGGCATGCATTTCTGAAATGACAGAATTATTTTTTTTGTAAGTAGCCAATGAATTTCTCTACCAGCCTTCCTCATATCCTCTTATGCTATTTGAAAATGTTGGTTAAACAATACATGGTATTTCTACTGGCTTTGTTATTTTTTTCTGTTTAATATTTGTATTTTAATAAAAACGGATCTCAAATGGTTATTTCGTGGTGCTAGTTGGAGAATTCAGCTATTATTTGATATTAGTCTTAAGGCATTTTCTTGTCCACTTGTAGGAGGAAATTTCCATTTAAGGGTACATTCTCAGAAGGGATAAAACATGAAATAGTGGTGAAAGAACACTGTCTGGCCAGCTAGACTGGCTTATTTAATCTAATTGCAATAAATAACACAATTTATTTTTTAAAAAGAAATTTTAATGACCACTGTCCAAATTTGAAGAGACTTAGAAAAAGGATATTTCTCGCAGTTAAAAAAAGGTATTTTTTTGATATAATCTATTTAATATTTTGCCAGCTTTTCATTTTAAAAAGTCATATATTTTAAATTCAGTCAATTTGAGAGTTGGTTTTCTCAAAACTATATAAAATGCTTCATGAATGTGAAAGAAAAAATAGAAAAACTAAGCCTTGCTGAACTTTCAAGGAAGAAGATTAATTATTTTTCAATTTCAATTTAAGAGAAGTAGCTCACTTGTTGCTTTGTTTTGCTTCTAGAATGTAATTTATCTTGTGCCAAAGAGAGGCAAGAATGAATCCCAATCAGACAGTGAATTCAGAAAACATGTTTTTTACTCAAACACCACTAAAATGATGACAAGAATAAAAAATATTAAGAAACATATAAGACAAAAGAAAATAGTCAAGGGTGAGAGGGCAGATAAGAGCATATAATAAAGATCAACATAATATTTTAAAGTGTATGTAAAACAGACAAGTGGCAACTCATTAAGACTAGAAAAATTTAAATTTTAGTTGTTATTTCATGCCGAGGATCAATCAATAAATAATTTGATTTATTCGAAGGATTGGAGAGTTGGCAGCAACTGCATGTCAGATATGGTGCTGGGTAGAGGCAGGAAGAACACTGAAAGTAGGTGACACAAAGCAGTTAAGCCACTTACTCTACCTGCACTCCAAACCACCAGCAGAAGACTCCCTCCTCAACTCCAGCAGAGGTCTGGATGTTTATTTTGCTGGGAGGACAAAACAGAAGGACTCTGGTTCAGGAACAATGGGCACGTTTGAACATGGTGGATCTGTACTCAACTCTAGGTTTATATTTCCTAGATTGTGGACTGGAAGGTTCCTCAGGGAAAACTGGTAGAACCAAGAGGAAAGCTATTTAAATATTGGTCATTGGTCTCTCTTCAGTAATCCTGCATACTGAGGCTCTCAGCTGATAAGCCCCTTCCCATCCCATCTATAGTCATTTCCCTGATGACTACTAGCTAGTGGGCCTATGAAAAATTGCTCAACTTCATTGGGCATGAAGGAAATGAAATTTAAAGCTACAGTGATATATCACTACACGCTTGCCAGAATACTGAAAATGAAAGCATCAGGAAGAAGAAAAGGTGGAACAGACTTCTCACATATTGATGGTAGATGTACAAATTGGTACAATTGCTTTGGAAAACTGAGAGTACTCCTAAACCTAAATGCCCTATGATCCTGAAATTCACCCTACATGAAAAGCCAGTGAAAATGAGGGCATATATTCACCAAAAGACATATACGGTAAAGATTATAGCAGTTTGATTCATAGTAGCCCCTCCAAAAAAACACTAAATGCCCAACAACAGTTAAATGGATCAATAAAGAGTGCTGTATTTATATAATGAAATGGCTACACTATGCTAAAGAAAATCATTCTGTTATTTGCAATATTACTGATGAATCTCACAGATATATGGCTGAGTGAAAGAAGTCAGACACAAAAGAGTACATAATACTTGATTCTATTTGTATGTTGGTCAAAAACAGGCATAATGAGTCTATGATGAGAGAGGTCAAAATATCAGTTACCTATGAAGATGTTGACTGAGAGAAGGCAGCAGGAAGTCTTTGAGGTGTTGGGAATAATTTATATCTTGATTTGGATTATGGTACACAGTGTCTACATATGCAAAATTTATCAAGATATACACTGAAGTTGTATGCAGTTCACGGCTTATAAACTGAATCTCCACAATAAGAAAAAGAGCGCAAATGAAAAAGCAAATTAGAGTATCCTTCCAGAAGATTGTTACAGTTCTCAAGCCTATTAACCAAGACTCATTCTGGCTGTGTTTTCAAGCACCTATAGTGTGACTGCACCTCCTCTCTTTTTGGCAGATCCACAAGGGCCTGTGACTTCCTGTGACTGATAAAATGTGAATAAAAGTGATATGAGTTCTTTCTGGGTGGAAGTTTTGAATAGTCAGAGTGTGGCTTGCCATGTTGCCTTTCCCCTGCTTAATTCAGTCTTGAGATCCTTCAGAGGGTGGAGACTCAGTTCCCCTAACTTCTGAGTAAGAATGATGAGGAGCTGAGCCCTTAGCTAGTCTCTTTTAGACTCATAATATCAGTGAGAGAGAAATATCTGCTGTATTAAACTACTGATATTTGGGGTTGTTTTCTGCTGCAACACAGTATAATTCATTTTGACCAACTCTAGAGTCCAGCTTCCTAAAGGAGAGAAAGGGGATAAAAGGAGTGAGAAAAATGTCAAAGAAATAAGGTAAAAACATTTCCCAGAAAGGAGCAGGGGGCTGGGAGGGGAGTAGGGGGTCCTTTAATTTCCAGATTGAAAGACTCTCCCAATGCTGACTATAAGGAAGGAGTGGAACAAGACCCACACAAGGCATGTTTTGTGGCACTGTAGAATACTGAAGTGAAAAGATTATACTAAAAGCTCATAGACAGGGATACAAAAGGATCGCAAACAAAGAATTAAGAATCAAAGCAGACTTGGACTTCCCACAATAAATTCTGGAAGCTAGAAGACAATGAAATGCCTTTTAAAATTCTGCAAAACATTTACAGTTTGGTTTTAAATCCCAGCCAATCTTTCCATCAAATGTGAGTGTGAAAATAAAGATATTTTAAGAGAGGCAATTCTTCAAGAAATGTATTTCTAGCTTACCTTTTCTCCCAAAACTCTTTCAATATATGCTGCACTAAAATAATCTAGAAAGATGATACAGTATGGTACAGTATCTCACAATTTTGCCCACTCTCCTTTCTTAGCAACAGAATTACTGAAATTAAGACAAATTGCCTATCATGCCTTTCTTGAAGGTAGGTATGGCCATTTGAGTAAGTTCCACTTATGGAATTTAAGTGGAGGTAGTCAGCTTTTCCTTTGTTTTCTGTAGTGTACACATAATAGCTGAAGCTCCATCATCCATCTTGTATTAGAACCTGGTGTCCCAGGAAATAAAGAGCAAGCACGGCAAAGCAATGCAATCTGAGGGTTCTTATTCCCTAACAACGTAGTTTCCTTTCTACCAGAGGACCATTCTTTTGTCCATGATATAAGTAGACTCATTTCATTTAATCCTTTGTGGTGTTTTTCTGTTTTTCAGAGATGAGGGAATTTCTAAGTCAAAGAAAGGGATTCTGTGAGAGGGGATTGAACACAGGAGAATGGCAGAGGAAATCCCCAGGAATGATAACAAAGGGAAATCTTAAGTTTTGAAGCAACAGTGTTCCAAAAGGGCTATATCTTATTTTTCTTATTATAGAAAGTCAATACAAAATATCCAAAATTTAAAAGCTGAGATTTAATGATATAAACATGTTATTTGGGAATATGAGCTAAATACCGGGGGAAACATTGAAGAGAACCAAAATGAGTTTCCTTGGGGGAATGACAAGCAAGAGTGAAAAAGGGTGAAAATCGGTGGCAAAGGACAATGCTGTTTTCCATTATGTGCTTTGGTGAACTATTAGATAAATTAAATTCTGTAAAGGTCCTTATTATTTGCTGTATTTGCTGTACTTATAGTGATACATGGCATAAATAATTTTTTAAAAGAAACTGAGTATTTGTAACCATGATTTGCATTTCCAACTGCATCTGAACCGGAATGGTAAGGAAATTCTACTGTTTGTGCTAGTTGACTTACTGGAAGGTAGTTTAAAGAAATGGCATTCTTAAATTGAGAGACAAAGGTCAAAGACAAGCAATGCCTTAGCTGTTAAAACGTATATCATGAAGCACAAATCCTTAACGGCATACAGTGGCAGTCCATGGGGAGTGAAGAGCGGTGCCTTTGGTTTGTATCTGTGACTTATTGCTATGACATGACACTATTACATTTTGGTTTTTAGCATTTTTAAAGAGGAAGTAATAGTTATGAGAGATGAAGAACTCAGAATTAAGTACTGTAGTTATACACAGAAGGGTAATTTGGTTTTGATGTATTGGCCTGGGCCTGTTAACTAATAATACCAAATTTTAAGTAGCATCTCACCAGTATGAAAAAAAGGTTGCATCATTATTAATGTCTAAACTATAGTGTGTTTCACACAGGATTATGGTAAAGGTCAGGCCATGTTTCTCTGAATTAAAAGCTATTCTGAGCTATCGCATTCCTAATCAACTCAGACCTAAAGGTGCATAGCTCAGTTATAATGAGGCACAATAAATTTAAATAAACTGCAAGGTACTGTATAGTGATTTATATGTGCACTGTGGTATCCTTTTAACTCATTAGCAATGAATGATACTATGTGTTTGCAACTGTTTTTTTGCTGTATAACTATTTTTTAATCACAATATTTCTTAGGAAAAGTGCCTTATGCTCCCATTTTCTTTCTGTATGTGTAAAGTAAAAGGCAAAGGATGCTCCTGGCATGTACTCAAACATGAGTCACAGCAGAAAGAAACTGTCAAATATCCTTCCAAATACATTTCATAAATTAACAATTTGTAACTGTGCTCACATGTTTATGGTTTCACGGTATAGAATTGCCATGGGACTTGGGAAAGAAATTGAAGGTATGTGCAGGTTTCTGAATTGCACTTCAGATTTATCCTTGTGGAGGAATTTTAAAAAATCTATTCAACACATTTGGGCATTTATTAAGAAACAAAAGGAAAACACTAAAATTTAGCTAGAAGCTATTCTGTTTAACAAATGAGAAGAGTTTTATTTACCATCTATCATCCTCTTACATTCATACAATAAATTTTGTAAACAACATCACTATAGTTTGCTCATATAGCAGAGATTTAATTTCATTTAGTAAAACCCTTTAAAAAATTTGTAGATTGAGAACATCTCATGCATGCATGATCAAACATTAATTTAGAGAGAGAGTAATAGAATGGTAAAATCTTTTTATGGATGACTCAAGTAACATTCACATTTCATGGTGGTCAGGGGAGACTGGCTTGGCATGAGACCTGTGCCTCCTAATGCTTAAGAAACATATCCAGGTGTTAATTTGTCTTAAGTCCTACTCCTCATACTTGAAATGGCCTCACTATTCCTGGAACTGAGCTTCTTCTAAGCAGGGCTTTGTACTGATGCTGGATTTCTTTCTTGGGGCCCAGAAAGAAATTTCTTCCTCCAAGGCCCAGACCTGGGAACTTCCTGTCATTCTCTTTTGTTCAATCCCCTTTCACTGCTTTTGAGTTTTGTTATCAATTATATATCCTTCCTTTTTTTTTTTTTTTTTTTTTTTGGTTGGTGAGTTTTTACCTGATATAAACTTGGTCTTGTACTTATTAATTCTATAATAATGTGGCAGATGATGCTAACTATTCCCCAATATTTACTTTTGTCTTACTCCTTTTAGCAATAGAATGGAAGTTTTATCTAGCTAAGTGACATTCAACTACTAATTTCTCAGCCTCCTTTGATGTTAGGTTTTCTGGACTGAATTGTGTCCGCCCAAAATTCACATGTTGAAGTCCTGAGTCCCATTCTCCCATAATGCAACTGTATTTGGAGTCAGGGCCTTTAAAGAGATAGTTAAGATTAAATGCAGTTATTAGCATGGGTCTTAATCCAATATAACGTGTTCTCATCAGGATACTAGGATACAGACACACGCAAAGGAAAGACCAGGTGAAGGTGAAGGAAGAAAACAGACATCTATAGGCCAAAGAGAGAGGCTTCAGAAAAAATAAATCCTGTAAATATTTTGATCTCAGATGTCTAGCTTCCAGAATTGTCAGAAAATAAATTTCTGTTACTGAAGTCACCCAGTCTGTGGTACTTTGATGTGGAACTCTACAAATTACTATACTAGGTGTGGCCATGACACTGAGTTTGCATTAATGAAGTATAAGCAGAAATGATCTGTGTAGCTCCTAGGTCATTTTCTTACAAGCTAAGTCAGAATATGCTCGGTTGTCTCTCTACTTTCTTAGAGGCTGGAACACAGATGTTGTAGGGCTCAGCTTTGAGTGTTGAATAAGGACAGCACCTGGGGCAACAGGATGGAAGAAACCTGGGCTCCTGGATGACTTCATGGAGAAGAGCCATTCAGCTAGCCAGGGCTACTTATCTCTGGATTATTACGTAGGAGATAAACAAACTTCTATCTTATTTAAGCTACTTAATTTTTTTGTGGGGCTGAACAAGGGTCTTGGTTACTATAGCTTAGCCTTTCCCCTAACAAAACAGAACAAAAAAACACATTTTATAGTGCGTCAAGTAAAGGACTCTTATTCTATTTCCACTTTAATTTTTCATTTACATTCTGTACATAATATAATACAGTTAAACATCACAAACTATAAACATTTATAATTTAAATATGTAAAAATGATATCTATATACTCTTTAATGGCATATCACATTGTGACACACTGCCATTTTTATTACACTTCCATTTCGATTACGGGTGTAGCATTAGTGTTTAAAGTATTCTTCTGTCTTTCCTTTTATAATTAGTAAAAGGTCTTTATGATTTATGAATAAACTCAATTTCATCCTTCCTAAAGATAATCTGAACAAAGGTTTATCAACTACCTAATCATCCTTGTAAATCAGAAAGATGGCATCTACCCACAGTCTGGTCCCATACCCTTGGTAGCCCCTCAAGACTTTCTCTGAGGGCTTTCTGATTACATTTTGTTATTATTGTTATTTGTTAACATTTTACTAAACTATGGGTCTGGGACATATGGGATTATTTTCCACAGGCTTATTCATTTTCTTCTTGTTCACTTATGATCATTTCCCAGCACCATACCTCCATCCATGCCCCCATCCGAGGACCAGAGGGGTTTCAAATGTAAAGTTCTTTGTCTAACTTTCCCATGCCTGGGCTAGGTAGAAATTCCAGGCGAGCTTGTTTTGTTCCGAAAGCCTGCCAAAAGCCCTCGGAGGAGGGACTCTGTTGTGGGCCCAGGCAACCAATCCGGGATCAGAGTCAAAGATCAATCACTCCACAGGAAGTTTGAAAGGACTCCTCTCATTGGACAAGAACAGCAATGAGGCAGGAATAACTCCTGGGTTAAAAATCACCAGTCCCTTACCTATACTGATGTCCACTTCAGATTCTCCTTCGCGGGCAGCGTGGGAGTGCCCTCTCTCTCTCTCTCTCTCTCTCTCCTCTCTCCTCTCCCCTCTCCCCTCTCTCTCCTCTCCTCTCTCTCTCTTTCTTTCTCTCCCCTCTCTCCCTCTCTCTCTCCTCTTTCTCTCTCTGCGCCGAATAAATCACTTCTGCTAAACTCTTTAAGTCCAGTATTTCCTTAACGGTAAGCTCATTGTGCTGCCAGGGCCCTTTCCCCATTCCTGAGGCAAGTGAACCCAAGAACCTGGACACACCCGGTGACATCTTTGGCGAGCACAGGGAGGGAGCTGAGCCCTTCTCAATCCACCACCCTGTTACAATCACATGAAGTGATTTTTTTTTTTTTTTTTTTTTTTTTTTTTTTACAGACACTGATGATCATAGTTTGGTGGACCTAGTACCCACCCTTCCATCTTCTACTTGTTTCTAGGCATTTCAGATGTTCTACATTTTAGAGCTTCAGTGTACAACATTCTTTCTAAAATTGTTTTTGGAGTCAGAAAGTCCAGCTTTCTTTCTAATTTAACTTTACATAATCTTGCTGCTCTTTTTTTATTAATTTGTTATGTGTTTAATAGGTGTATTTTAATGCTTAAAACCTGATATTTGCAGCAGATGGAAACATAATGCCCCTACATGAAATGATGCATCAAATGGCACTAGTAGCCGTTTGGAACTTATTTCCATCTTGAGTTACATGAAATACCTTGTAAGCAGAGCAGCTTCACAGACATATCTTCAACTGGAGTATTGTTGGGAATTAAAAGATGGGCATTTTCTTGCTATCTTCCAAGAAAAGGATAAGTTTAGCTTGACTGAATTGTGGTAATTCCATCTACCCACTCTTGCATTAAGTGATTAACCCACTGGAAGTCTGTGATCTGCTTTGAAGTCCCTAGCTTCAAAAGACTCCCCACATGAGGCCTATTCATATAAACTTGAGTTCCTCTAAGTAGCAAAAAAAAAAAAAAAAAAAAAAAAAAAAATTCTGCATTTTACTCTTAATTTTCTTTTTCAGTTGATGAAATGTCTTTGAGCATCAATAGGATTTTGAGATTATCATAATTTGTTCTCAGATGCACTCCTGGGAGGGTAAAGCTTGATAGTCCTGGCATGCAGTATTCTACTCCATGTAAATCAGGCAGGAAAGCAATTCTACATTACTCTTTGGGATTTTTTGAAGTACTTGCTCTGTCTTACCATCGGGTCATTTTTTTATTCTAAAGAACAAGAAATTGAAATTGTGAGAAAATTTTAACAAGCCAAAATAAACATTTATTCTTTGAATTTTTGAAGAAGAAATACAAATTATTGCATTTTATTGACTCTCTGGACCCTGGAGAGTGCACTCTATTTGGTAATTTGAGATTTCATTAAGTAACTGGGCATAGTTCTCAGGGGAGAAGAGCAAATAAAATACTTAGACTGAGTGGGTCACTTTAACAAAGTAAGATTCTTCCTCTCCATTAACTTTTGTTAAAAACAATTCATTTCAAATGAGAATTGAAATTATGCTAGTCTTAAAACATTTCATCTCATCATTGGTTGCCTGCCATGCCAAAAAAAAAAAAAAAAAAAAAAAAAAAAAAAAAAGAAAGAAAAGAAAAAGGAAATTAACACAGTAAGACAAAGGGAAAAATGAGGCCTAAATACAAAAACTTAAGCCCCAAAGACCTCACATATGTATTTAAACTATTAATTACCATCAATATATGTTATATGCTGAGCATTATAATAAACAAAGTGTGAAAGATTTAAATTTTACAGAATTCGTAAGCTAAGGGCATTTTAAAATAATGTCTTATTCAGATATGTTGTGGTTAGAAGTTTTCAAAGCCTGGCTAGAATCCTAAAATATTTGGAAGGTATATTGATTCATTTATTCGGCAACTATTTATTGAGAAAGTACTACATTTTGACAAAGATGGCCTTCAGGTTCCCCTCTACTTCACTTAACTTTAGCCATGTTTCTGCCTGACTATAGATTCCTAAACTTCTTTTTCCTGGAAACTTTAGGAAATTTGCAATTGTAAACTTTTTCTCTTTGATAGATAAATCCTCTCCTAATTCTTGCCAGTTTTACAACCGAGGAAGGTCTTTCTCAAGGACCTGGAAGCCATCCCTTTGAAATGTAATTATCAGGAAAGAGCACTCTATCTTTCAATCTCTGTGGGACTGGAGGAGCCTTACTTAAATAAATGCCAATTAGTAAATATGGGTGGCTTAATCACACTGATCAGTCTCCTCCCTAACAAAATTCCATGATTTTTCCATTAGCTCACTCTGCTGCTTACAGTCTGTCCCATCGTTGGTTTCAGCGGATATGAGTTTAGTCTCTCCCCTATTGCGACAGTCTCGATTTTTCTTTACCTATTTAACTTGTCCAGCACAACCTTTCTTGAACAATTCCAAATTCTATTTTAGTGGGGAATATATGACATGCTTGGGATAGGACTTGCCCTTGTCCTCAAAGAGCTTAAAACTATTGAGTTTATAAAAATTCCTTGATAGTAAAGGCAACTTAAAATCTGCATCATAGATCCATTTAATTCATGTATTAGGCCATTCTCACATTACTATTAAAAAACCCTTGAGACTAGGTAATTTAAGAGAAAAGAGTTTTAATTTGCTTACAGTTCTGCAGGCTGTATAGGACACACAGCAGCATCTGCTTCTGAGGAGGCCACAGGAAGGCTTCCAATTAGGGCGGAAGGCAAAAGCACATCACATGGCAAAAGTGGGAAGGGGGGAGGTGCCACACACTTTTAAACCACCAGATATCATGAGAACTTACTATCACAAGGAAAGTACCAAGAGGATAGTACTAAACCATTCATGGGTAATCCACCCCCATGATCCAATCACGTCCTACTGAGCTCCACCTCCAACATTAGTGATTAAAATTCATATCTATGAACTTGGCTGATCCAGAGGTCCTCTAGACTGATGATGCTTATCTGAAAGTTTCTGGATCAGAGCTCATCCCAATTTATATCCAAAGTCGTGCTTACATGCAGGCTGAATAATGGTGTGATTTGAAGGGTAGTAGCATAGGTATTTTATTTATAAATATCTTTCTGTCAGGATTGCTGTATGTTTGAAATACCTTTTGTTGACACATGTTACTTTGTATTGACAGTTACTTTTTTTCTCTCTCTCTTTTTAAATATGTTAAACTGCTAACATTTCAGTATGAAGTAATATATCATATATTACTGTGACATAAAGGTGGCAGAGTATCATAATTTGGGGAAGCTGATCTAGAGAGGAGCATAGGGAATGAAGGAGAATGTGGAGAGTGCAGTTCTTGGATAATTTTTGCAGAGCTAATAAGTGTTGTCAGGGTGAGCTATATTAAATAATTCACATAAAATGGATACTCATGGAAATCAAACACATAAACATTACTTGGGAAAATAGAGAATGATCATGGTAAAAAGAAATGGCTGAGTTATTTGGGGTCAGAACTGAAGCTTCCAAAAGTGAATAACTAAATGTACTATTTATCTTGATTTTTTCTTTAGGTATATATAGTTCTTAATATCTATCGGGGCAAACATGTTTTTTTACACACCTAAAGTAGCGCTACTAGGTATTTTCCTTTGTATTGGCTCATTCTTACTTACTCTTTATCCAACTTATTTTCCAAAGGTGAAGTATTTTTAAAGTAACATAGATGTGTGGTCTGAAGAAATTCCATCTGATGGAAAAATTAGCCTTAAAAGGGACTTTGCATATGTTATTATGTTGATCTGGTGTGCTCTGCCCACAAGCCTGTGACTGCCTTCTTGTTCATGGCTCAACACACATCATCTCTTTTTGAGATTCTCCCTGGCCACCAAAAATAAAGGAGCTCCCCTTCACAACCAGCCACGATCACAGATAGATTCTGTCCCGTGACTCTATTTTATATTTGTCATAGCATTTCTTACTACCTAGAATTATTATTTCTTTAATTTATTTACTTTTTTTTAACTGTTTTCTCCCACTAGGAAATAAGCTTCATGTAATAATGAATATTGTCTACAGTGTTCAGTGTTATTTCTGCAGAGCCTAAATTATGACTGATGCATGGTGCACTCTCAGTAATGAAGAAAACTTCATATTACATTAATTTTTTTACCTAAATATGTTAACTCATCTCTTCCTCCTTTTGCCATGAATTAATTTTACTGTTATTTGCTTTCCATATCTTATATTTACAATAAAAATTACTCTTCATCCTTTTCCAATTAAATCCTCTAAATTCTAGTTGAGGAATGAATGTTTGTTTGCAATTGCATTTATTTTCTATTTTGTATTTGTGTCCTAGACTATTGGGAAAATATATGAAAACTAGAATGTGTCTTATTATGAACAATTTATTTCAAACACATGAAGGTTATATAAGAAATAAGGCTTTATCAAAACTTAATTTGCAGGATGAAAGAAGTTGACAAGTTCCATCACCAGCTCATATATGCAATATACAAAGATTAGCCCCCATGAGAAGCCCTTCAAAGACATACTTTCTGGTTTTGTTTACTGCAATCACAAGTATTCTCTTTGCTTTGTTCTGGAGGTTGCTTAATATATCATTTGGTTCTACATGTTTCTTTCTCCTGATATTTTTTTTTTATACTGTCAGATTCTGCCATGTCCATTCAAATCTAAAATTGTCTGAAACTATCTAAGTCACAACAAATCTGCTGTGTGAATAAAATCTTTATGGAGAGCTGTGAGGTTTCCAAGGCACATGCATAATAGAAATTCAATATCACTTCATTTGAGTTCAGGCAGAACTACCAATAGCTGCATTTCACAGAGACCCACAAATTGTGCTATGAAAAGAATGATTACAACAGAACGCCAAGCCTGTGTATGGGGGCCTGGTAAATGTATTCCACATTCAGTGTGTGAATCACCTCGGGGTGGTGCTGATAGGAGAGAGGGGTACTCTCAAATTCAAAATTGTGTTAGGAGCATCTAATAGTAATCAATTTTGATTTTTAATATCACATTCCTTTTAGTATAAAAACTAAATTCAAGTAGGAAAAATGACAATCTGCACAAGCTGCTTTAAAACGAAGAATTTGGCATTAGCCTATTTAACTTTAGTGCCAACAAAGCAGTTAGCCAAAAAAAAAGAAAAAAAAAAGAAGCTTATGAGTACAAAATTTAATTATTATCTTTTTATGCTTAAAGAGTTAATAAGAAGTAATTCTCTTCAGGACAAAAATTAAGGTAGAAAGAATTTCTATGTGTTCCTGAGTAAGAGGGGAAGAGAGAGAGAAAAGATAATTCAAATAGAATTAGAATAAATATTAGCAGGGAAAAAGTTAAAGAGAATCAAAACTACGTTAGGGACTGGTTGAGACCAACATATGATTAACTTTACCTTATGTAGATTCTAACCTCTAAGGATATAAATAATATAAAATTAAATATACTGAATTATGTTGCCATCAATATTTTTCATTCTGAGGCTAATTTTCTCAACTTACATTTTTACCTAATACTTATACATACTTTAACATCAAAACATATATATTTAATATTTTAGCATACAACTTATGTGTAAAAAATAATTGTCTAATAATGCTCATTAGTCGGTTCATGCATTATTTTCTAAAGAGTTAACTGAACAACTAAAATATGCCCTATGAAATTTATAATTCTTAAAATCAAATGAAAGCTCGAGTTAGGCCATTATTACAATTAATCTTAGCATGAAAATATATGTCTATGTAATGCTCTATTTTGATAGCTAGACTATCTTTAGATGCTTTAGATGACTTAGGCACAATTATTATATATATTTCTTTATAATTTCTAAAGGAAAACTAATAATAACATAGGGTCATAGATTAATAATTATAATTGCTGTTAATTTAAACATTCATAATTTTATCCACTGATTATTTTGAAATAGCCACAATGTCTACGAGATTACATAAATTAAAAATGATTTTAGAAAGAAATAAGTACACAATAGAGATGTTATTTTTTCATCATTAAAACATGATTAAATCAACAGATTATATAGAGCTACATAAAAAAAAAAAAAAAAAAACTACTTTTATTATGTTAACCTGATCTCTCCTGATGTTTTCCCAAAATTCATATGTCAAAACCCTAATCCCCAAGGTGATAGTATTAGGAGGTGGGACTTTTTGACAGGCTCTGACCTGGTGAATAGGTTTAGTGCTCTTTTATAACAGGACCAAAGAAATTCATTTGCCACTTCACCATAGAGGTCTCAAGAAGGCACCATCTATGGACCAGGAAATGGGCCCTCACCAGACACTATTTGCTGGCACATTGATCTTATGCTTCCCAGCCTCTAAAACTGTAAGAAATAAATTTCTGTTGTGTATAAGCTACTCACTTTATAGTATTTTGTTATAGCAGCCTGAATGGACAAAGACTGACTACACATGAAAACAAATCTGATCCTAAGCAGTACTATTGAAATTATGTTTTACCAAAAACTGAGAAAAAATTTATGTGATGCATTATCAAATATTTGTAAAGTGTCAATGATAAATGCAATATTTCAAGTACATATGAAATAAGTTGGCTTATCAAACACAATACTTTATTCTAATTCTATAACTGTGATTTACTGAGAAGTATTTCTGAACATCTATAGAATAATCAAGATATGCTAAGACCAAAATAATAATGACAGCTGCTGCTTACTGAACACCTATAGTTTTCCAGACATTGAGAGGAGGTATTGTATGGTGTTTAAAACTGTTTACTTTTTAACCAAAGCTCTATTCAAATCCTACTTTCATCCCTTACTAGTTGTGAGGTTTTGGGAAGATGATTTGCACCTCAGTTACCTTTTCTGTAAAATGGAGACAATAACAGTACCTACTTCATAATGTTCCTATGAGGAGACATTAAGTGAGTAAATGAATTAAACTCCTTGGACCAATGTTTGCTGCACAATAAGTACTTATGAAATTTTGATTAATATTACTTAATAGTTTGGATATTTTTTCATGGATTTTCCTAATAATTCTGGGGAAAAGATGTATCATAATTATTTTATGGATAAGGAAACTAAGGTTAAAGTGTTATATGCAAGTTTTCCCAATTCACATAGACAGTAATAGAGTTGTAAACTCCCAAGCTCATGATCCTTCCACTCTATTGCTTTGTCTCCAAAGGTACTAGAGACTGAAAATTGTTTCTCAAATTATTCGAGAATAAATGTAAACAATAGCTGTAGCAATAGAAATAGACAATAGATGTGAGTTTTTGGCAAGTATATTAACACAATCCTCATATCAACAACAAAAATAATTATCATTGATTTCCTTTTTTTTTTTTTTTTTTTTGAGATGGAATGGGTATTATGTTCACGAAACTTGCATCCAATGATCATCAGTGTCTGTAAAAAAATCACTTCATGTGATAATAAATGAACAGGTAGAAAATTAATAAACTTGTAGAAAATAATCCTATATGTTCTAGCCTCATAGTTTAGTAAAATGTTAACAAGTAGCAATAATAACAAAACGTAATCAGAAAGCCCTCAGAGAAGGTCTTGAAGGGCTACCAGGTGTCTGGGGCCAGACTGTGAGTAGACATCATCTTTTCTATTTACAAGGATGATTAGGTGATACCTTTGGTCAGATGATCTTCAGGAAAGATGGAATTGAGTTTATTCATAGATCATAAAGACCTTTTTACTAATTAATAAAAAAAAGACAGAAGCATACTTTAAACATATTAATGCTACATCTGTAATGAAAATGGAATTGTAATAAAAATGGCATTTGTGTCACAATGTAATACGCAATCAAAAAATATATAGATATCATTTTTACATATTTAAATTATAAATGTTTATAGTTTATGATATATAACTGTATATTATATATAGAATATAAATGAAAAATTAATGTGGAAATAGAGTAGGAGTCCTTTGCCTGATATGCTGTACATTTTTTATTATTGTTGTTAGGGGAAATGCTAAGCTGTAGTAACCAAGACCCTTGTTCACCCCCTAAAAAATTAAATAGCTTAAATAAAAGTTTATCTCCTATGTAATAATCCAGAGATAAGTAGCCCTGGCTAGCTGAATGGCTCTTCTCCATGAAGTCATTCAGGAGCCCAGGTTTCTTCCAACCCATTGCCCCAGGTGCTGTCCTTATTCAACACTCAAAGCTGAGCCCTACAACATCTGTGTTCCAGCCTGTAAGAAAGTAAAGAGACAACCTAGCATATTCTGACTTAGCTTTTAAGAAAATGACCTAGAAGCTATACAGATCACTTCTGCTTACACTTTATTAATGCAAACTCAATGTCATGGCCACACCTAGTATAGTAATTTGTAGAGTTCCACATCAAAGTACCACAGACTGGGTGACTTCAGTAACAGAAATTTATTTTCTGACAATTCTGGAGGCTAGACGTTTGAGATCAAAATATTTGCAGGATTTATTTTTTCTGAAGCCTCTCTCTTTGGCCTATAGGTCTGTTTTCTTCTTTCCAAGATGGAGTCTTGCTCTGTCACCCAGGCTAGGGTACAGTAGTGCGATCTCAGCTCACTGAAGCCTCTGACTCCCAGGTTCAAGTGATTCTAATGCCTCAGCCTCATGAATAGCTGGGACTACAGGTGCATGCCATCACACCCAGCTAATTTTTGTATTTTTATTGGAGGGTATTTCACCGTGTTGGCCAGGCTGGTCTTGAACTTCTGACCCCAAGTGATCAGCCCGCCTCAGCCTCCCAAAGTTCTGGGACTACAGGTGTGAGCCATTGCACCTGGCCGATATTATTATTACCTCTATTTTACAGATCAAGAAACTGAGACCTAGAGATTCCTAATGTGCTCAAAGTCATACGGCTAGTAAGTGGCAGAAGTGCAAATGCTCCTTGAATACCTCTACACATCTCCAAGTAAAGCTCACATTTACTCAGAAATGGTTGAATTTCTCAGGTCTCCACTTACCCAGCACTGATGTGCTCTATTGTTGAACCACAGCTTCATGAGGCAACGGCAGTGCCTTCCTGTTCTTTGCATCCCTTAAAAACCCTGGGGCTACCCCATACTACACTGCACAGCACAGTGGACAAGGCTAAGCTTCCTCTGCTTCACTGAGGTGCTCACAATTGTCCTTTCCACTGTTGACTGCCTTGGGCCCAAACTCGGAGGTGGCCTATGGTGGAATTGGGAGGGCTTTCTTTTTATTTTTCTAATGGACTCTTAAGGAGCCTGAGGGAATGATCCTGTGTTCCCACATTGTTACAGGTTTCCAATTTTTATTTTAGTCTTCTTTTGTTGTTATGCTTCCGGGAACTAAACTGGCAATGGATCACTTATGAGTGACCATCTTGTACTGACTGGCAATGGATCAATATTGAGTGACCATCTTGTACTGAATGCCTTCTTATCTGGCATGACTGGTGATATATATGATGCTGACTTAAATTTGTCATGTCTGGTTCCCTAAGACTTTTCTCCACTCTTCCCCAGTTTACCAGACATGTCTAGATATTGCAGAACTCCAGAATGGGCACAGTTTAAATTATGTCCCAGGATTCTCCTGGGCATACTTGCAGATAAAACTTTCCCAATCTATAATTATACCTATGAATGCTTGGATCTTAGAAGTGGCCAATAGAAGACAATGATTCAAGGTGAGGACTTCACCACCCAAACCTGAAGAAATTAATGATAATGTTATTTTAGAGCTCTTTATTTCTTAACCATGTCAAAAACAGACTAGATTATATATTTTTTTGGTCAATACTTCTGAATCATATTCAGAGCTTGGTAAGTTTATGATATTGACACATAGCCAAATGTCATATAGAAACAAAAATACTATTAATATATTTAATATGTTTGGGGAAATGGTTGTCTTAGGTATTTTAGGAAATGTAATAATGTTTATTTTTATTAAAGTTATATGTGTGCATAATGACAAAATATATAAAAATCTATCTGTAATACATATTGATAAATATACATAGTTTTGTATCTATTTGTGTATATATACCATATATGTATGTATATGTGTGTTTGTATATATATTTACATGAGTCATATTAAGATAAAAAGTACAAATAAAACAAATTGGAGGTAAAATATCAAGGCTAACTTTTAAATTTGGAATTCAAGCTTCCCTATACACACACACACACATATAAATTTCCATGTGTTCTTAAAAATTGTTTCTCTCTTACGTTCATCTTGTTGGTGTCAATGTTTCTTTTGGTGGATCAAATTGATTTCATATGGTTGAGATGTGGCTGACCCCAACCCCTGCCTTCAGACTGGTGTAATTCTCAGACCTGTCCAGTGGATATATTGCATTTCCCTGGGCACCAATTTGATTGGTTCAGGACTGGGTATGTGACACAAACTGTAACAGTCAGAACTCTGGAACTTTTGCCTGAGCTACTTAGAATACTAGTAAGTCCAATAAAGCCACTGTTGCCCATATTTGCTACCACAGAGTAAGTTGATGAATGTCTTAAGGACACAGAGTTCCAGAGTTCTTATCTACCAGGAAACTTTTAATAATAAATCAAAACCTTCTCTTTTTGCTTAGTCCAATTGTGTTGCAGCTTTCTCACTCCTGTTCTTTGGTGACTGAGAGGGAATGTTACAGCTCTTTTACTCCCACCAATGGTAAGCTCCCAGTTCTTGTCCCACAACCAAGAATAATAAGGTGTGTGACACTGGAGAGTAAGGCAGAGTTGGATTTATTAAATGACAGAAAAGCTCTCAGCAAAAAGAGGATACCCTAAAGAGGACTTCCAGCTGTGAGGCTGAGTCCAGGGTTTTCATGGACTGGGAAGTGGGAGGAGTGTGCTGATTGGTCTGCAGGCCATGGAGAAGGCACTACTCAGACAGAGTTATGATAGTGTAAATAACCAATTGGAGACAGAGGTGAAGGCTTAACCTGGGACCTTGACCCAGAATCAATCAGAGGCTGAAGCAATGATTCACCCTGTGTAAATGAAGACTCGGACTGCAGCCAATCACAGAAAGGTAGACATATGTAAAATACGTGAAAAGTAAAAGACTAAGCCACATCAAAGAGGTTGAACTGTGTCTGAAAAGGAATGGAATTTGTTCATTTGAGTTTACAGAGTAGGTGTTTCCATTCAAGGACAAGAACATTTTCTTATCGGGGGCCTGCAGTTTTATTTTCAGGTTATTCTTGGTTTGAAGGAGTTTTACCAAGGACCCACCCTAGCTGCCTGCCTGACCAGTTTCTTCCTTCCTTCTCTCTCAATTGAATTGAATAATTTTTAAATCTCTTCTTAGTCAGAAAAGTCCTAAGAGGAGGAAATAGTTCGGACATTTAAAAATAAACTTTAGTCATGCATGGTTGAAGGAAAACCTGTGATTCTCAATTTGGAAGTTAGATGTGATGTTTTACCTTAAAATGTTTTTAATCTGTAGCTTTTGACTTCATGTTACTCATGGTCATGATAACTTTTTAATTATATTTAACATGATAACTTTTTAATTACACTTAATTAAAAAGAAAAGGAAGGCAAAAATATTGATAACTTTTTAATTACACAATTATTTGTTGTTTTAATTGGGTAATAAAAAAGTTATCAATATCTTTTTTGCCTTTCCTTTTTTTTTCTTTGCTCAATCTTCTTCTCTCTTTTCATACAGGAAAGTTAGGTTAACTTTCATGAATGACAAAGGCTATAACTTTCATTTTTTAAAAAATATTAGGTTTTTAGCAAGGTATTCAGGCAAAGAAAAAAAAAAGGAGCTCTGCCAAAATGTTTTTTTCATTATTTTCTCATTACTTTTGTTGTTGTTCACGTTGAACTGCTGCTTACTTATCTAATAATAAAGCATTATTTGCCAAAGCTCTCTACATGGAAGCAGCCAGCCTCAGCTTAGTCTTACCTCTTGAGACATAGTTCATTGCTTACTACTTATGTTTGCCTTTTGAAGACTCAGAAATTTAGAAACAGAACCATATTAAATAACCTACAATTATGACACACAATATTTGAGTACACAATTTGACATGCAATTGTTTCAAAAGCTTCCTGGTTGTGTTATTGTATTCTTGATTTCTATTGTGTCCTTTGAAAATTTTGTACTCAGAAATGTCTGATTTTGTCTTTTATTGTTAAAACGGTAAATATTTGTAAACATTCCAAGTCCCCAGTGCTGAAAAAAGTCATGTTTTTCTTGTAAAATTTTTAATTAAAAGAGTTGAATACAGGTAGATTCCACGTTTAAAATGTTAAAATTATATAACAGTAATTACATAATAAAAGTAAATTGTAATGTAGCTGTTTGACTTCTACCTCCAAATAAAATTTCTTAAGGATTTATTGAAATGACAAGTTTTTTGAAGGACAAAACATTTTGTAATAATACTTTGCTTCTTTTTTTTCTATATATGTATAATAGTTTTATCTGGTCTTGCAAAAAATAATAGGTCAAAAGGGGAAATTTATTTTATTTAATTTTCAAACAGAATCTCATGTATGTTGATTGTGAGCCAGAAATTATTTTAAGCATTGTATTATTTTGTAAGGAACTGATAGTGTAAATGAGGATACAGATAAATAAATCTCAATTGCAATGTCCATGGCATTTCTGATATATGAAGAAAAAGAAGTCATGGTGTCATCTTCCAAGAAACTCATGATGTAGTATAGGGAAGAGCATATGCAAACAGTAAACTGTAACAAACAATACTGTAGGGTAAATTATAAACAATAACATATGGTGTTTTCAATGTTATAAGAAACTAGAGAAAGAAGATACCATTTTCAAACGAGGATATCACAATTAGTAAAACTGGATATGTAAGTAGCAAATGGCAGAGTATTCAGAACTAGAGCAAATGTGTATTAAAAGCCTCAGTGATGTGGGAAACCTAGAATAAATATTTAAGAGTGTTTTTAGCTGACTAGAGCATAAAACAATTGGCAATTCACATGGAAAGTTGGGAGTGTTTCTGATATGAAAAGTTGAAAGATGAGTGCAGCATTAAAAAAATAATCCAGTAGTGAGTTTCTATACATAGAAATACAGAGAAACTGCCTAGAGGCAGGATGTTTTCTTGGAAGGCTATTTTAGTAACATTAAGGGATAGCAATATGAAATAGGGGTAAGTGAGAGAAATACAAAAAATTGCCAGTGGAATTATTATGCTACAGTTTATGTGATTCTCTGGCTAACTAAATATGAAAGAGAAATAGTAGACATTATATTCTAAAGTCATGTTCAATATTACCAAGTTTAGTGTGTTTTAGAATAGCAGTTATCAAACTATGGCTAGGGTTAACTTCACACTTATTAAAACTTCCACAATTATCACCTATACTTCTAGGTTTAGGTGGTCATCATCCAACCAAAAGCCATTTCTCTGAGTAGGAAGCCATAGTATAGATAGGGCTAGGCAAAAGTACTAGAATAAATGTGACATCATTTGGACAATAGAAAAGATACTCAGTTCACATATGAAGAATTATATAGTTTGTTTATATTACAATTTAAGAAATTATATTCTCAAAAAAACAAGTAAGAAGGGTATTAGTGTTTCTTTGATAGTGGAAGTGTAATTATTATAGCAACCTATAATGACCAATTAATGAACTATTAACAAATTGTAAAATATGTGTTTCTTAGAAGTCTGTCTCTGTAAAATATTTTTTCCCTATTTTGCAATATTTATTTTTCTTTTATTACATGTTAGTCATATACTTATTATTAAAGAGTTGTTTTATTTTAAAACATGAAAGAGTTAAACTCTTAAAAACATTCTAGGTTGAATTTTCATAGAGCTATTCTGATCACAAAAGTACTTTCTAACAAAACTTGAGAAATTCCTCTTGGGGTCTTTTTATACTGAAAGCAAAATTATTTTTCTCATTTGAATTTTTTTCCAATCTTTTTTTAACTCTTGAAAAACTTATCTAATGACTTTAATTTAAAAATGGTGACTTCCTATTGGTTTTTAATGACAATGTCAGTTTTAGAATAGTTCCTGGTTTCTTAAAAGAAGGCAAAGGTTAATGAATCCTGTAAGAGCCAAGTAAATGAGTTTTACTAATTTTTTTAACAAGAGAGTCTCTGAACTGTAGAATATATATATATATATATATGTATATGTAAATGTATACATATAATATGCATATATATGCATACACTATGTTTGTGTCGTGTGTGGGGTGTGTGTGTGTGTGTGTGTGTGTGTGTGTGTGTGTGTGCATGCGTTCTTGAAAGGACACATGCATCTGGAGCTACTCCATATAAGAAAGCAAGTAAATCTTTGTGGGATGTGTATATAAACTCGCTTTATATTTATGTGACTCATGCATGCATAGTTTTATTTCATTGTGTGATTATTTGAATTTCAATTCACACATTGAAGACTTTGTCTTTTAAATATATGAAATCCAGTGCCAGGAAGAATCTACTTTTACAGTCTTAACATTTGTAATTTCAAATACCTTCTAAATATTGTAATCAGATATTAAATACCCTGAGTAAATATTTTTTTTTGTCTTTGGATCAGGTTATCAACTCATTAAAATGATTGTATCACTACATAATATGGAATATGCTGTTTGTGAAGAATTGCAGTATTGATTTTCTCTTTGGGTCTAACTCTGAGTTAGCTCTGGTTAGATTAGGAACATAAATTAACTTCTGCTCTTACCCCAGTTTTCACTAAGAAGGTTCACAAGTGAGGGACCATGAGAAGCACTCTGGCCCTAGACATAGAGTAAGAATGCAGTGGAGGAGCAATGGACAAAAGAAGGGTAATTTTTTCCCAAGCCAACTAGATTCTGGGTGTATTGTGAGAACTAGGGTGAGGAAGATTGCTTGACAATGACAGAGGGGTTCACTTGCAGAGAATAAAACATTTACCTTAAATTGGCTCAGTTATGGACAATTGGACAATTGTGAATTTCTAGGATGTGGCCACTTTGTTTTAAGCCCTTGGGGAACCATAGTAAACAAAACCAACAAATTAAAACTTAAGTTGTATCGAAGAGTCAAACTTAAACAGGTATTTTACGTCTGATAGGGAAAGGACAAATCACCTTTGTCACTTACCAACTATAATGTGACTAATACTCATATGAAATTAGTACTCTGTGTCCAATTTATACATGAAAAAGAACCCAGGAAATATTGCCTAAAGCCATATAATCATAAGTGATAGATTTAACACATCAGTCAGTTTCAAAGAGCTGGTATCCTTTTTACCATAGCACAAATGCACTGAGAGGTTCATGGAAGATTATAAGCAGATGTAGTTCAGCAAAATCCCTGGAAACATGGACTTTAGGGAGACGATCTTATGACCCTGAACTTTGCCATTTAATAGACCTGTGACCTTAGACTTGTTACTTAAAGCTGGAAGCCTTAGTGGGGTAATTATATATCTGTCTCATCAGATTATTGTGAGGATTAGAATAATAAATAGAAAACATTTAACATAGTGACTGGAACATAATAAGTGTTAAAACATTATTTTTTATTATCATCATTATTAATTATGATATTTTATTATTATTTCCTGATAAGGAAAGCTATTTACCCTTTTAAAATCTGTACCTAGAATAAAGGATTATGGTTTAAAATGGTAAGAAAAAATATGTATGAATTTAAAGGTATAAAATTTAGTAGACACAAGGTATATAAAAATTATGTGATTGGTTTCAACCTTATGTTAAAAATGAACTGAATTGTCTTCAGATACATGGATCATTTTGGTGTTTTCCAACATTATACATTTAAATTAGATGTATGTTTTTATTACTGAATTATTTTTATACGCAAAAAGTACACTTAATGATGGCATTATTAGAAACACAGGATATTTAACTGAAAACACAAATGAGGTATTTATTATATTTGCATAAATATATTTGTGCCATATATGTTCCTTTTTTCCTAAGTAGTGCTTCATTGCAATTGCATATTAACTTTACAATTATACACAAACTATGCAATTAAATGCTGACTTAAAATTAACAATTGTAAACTTTCCTGCATATATAGTAGCTCCTAAAGAATGTAATGTACTTGCAGTAATATCCACTATATTGTGTGTTGCTTTTCTGCTGTTAAGCAAAGGGATAGAGTGGGGAAATAATTTCACACTGCATATAATGCATCTGATATGAAGGAAACTTGAAAATTATTTAGTTACAGATTTCTCTGACCAGGCTTGCAAAATGGCATATATTATGTTAATGGGCAAGCATTTGAAAATGAATTTGAATATTAAATGCACTAAGTTTGGGTTCTGACATGAAGGGAAGCATAGTTGGTATACAATTTACAAACAGGTTCTTGTTAACTCTTTCATTCCTGTTGCTCACAATCATGCTTTGTGTTTAAAAATTGAAGAGTCATATTTTTCAGGGGAAATCTGTAACAATGAAAACTATTATAGTATACAAGTGAAGTTCTGTTATAATATTAGATTGCAAACCATATTCTATGTTCAGTTGTGTTCCACGTTGTTCTGTGAAAAACAGTTGCTTATTCATTGAAAGTTTATAAGTAGAAAAGAAATGAGCAACATCAGTCACTGTATTAATGGTATATTATATTTTGTAGCTTCCATTTGTAAAGCAGTGCATTTGAGTTGGCATATATTGGAAGTATACCACCAAGCCTCCATTATACATTCAACCCAAATATCTTGTTCTCAGGTCCAAGCAGAGAACCACAAATGTACTATTAGTGGATTCACAGTGTTTAAATTTACAGAAAATGAATAGTTAATAGTAAACCTTCCGACCACAGCATATTTTTATTGAAAGAGCAAAGCATTATAGTACACCGGATGTTTTAGGTCATTTATTTTGTTTTTGCTCTGGGTCATTTTACAAAAGCACTTCTGCTCTCTAGCGTTAAAATGAGAGCCACTCTACTCCCCAGATATTACCCAGCAGCACTTGGGGGCTCTTAATGATTAATACCATCACCGTCCAGCCACAAACCTTTCTGCCGCAGATAATGCCAGGCAGCAAGCGCGCTTGACACTTTTAATGTATAATTAAGTAGGAAAAGTCAGCACTCAGTATGCAAATTTTTCAAAATGATAAATGATGCCATACAGCAGTAGGGATTGATTTGGTGTAAATGAAACTAATTAAGGAAATGTCAAACATAATTAATAAAACAGGTTTAAGCTGCAAAACATTGTCAATTGAATGAATGAGGAGGCATTGGCTCCCATTGTTTCTGCTTTATTTAGGGCTTGTGTTTAGCTTGTACTCTGTTCCTAAATGCACTTTTGCTACCTCACACCCTCCACTACCAATTCCCAGAGAGGGGGAAAATAAATTTGCTTGTCTCTCCACTGACTGCAGAAATTAATTGCAGAAATCTTGTCCCATCCAAGTGTTACATTCACTCACAGGACATTAACATAACTAATTTGAAAGAGCCCAAATGACTGCATAATAGAGCACTGTCAGTATGCCTGACAGTCTTTGGTCATACCAAATTAGCTTGGTTTTCTAATTGAATTTTTTTTCCTTAGACTCTTTTTATAATTTTTTTCCTCAGCTATTCATTTTTGATAAGAACAAAGGTTTTATAATTTACAAAAGAGTGCTTGACCTATAATTACTAGGAGGAAATTAGGGGAGGTAGAAAAGTCAGATTTAGTCCTGGTAATGATGCTAGAGACCTTGCTCCCTCTAGGGAGCCTGAAGAATAATGGAATCTTCTATTTTTACGGGCGACCTGTGCACTGGTGCTGACTCTAACTGTGAATCCACTTTACTTTGCAGATCACTTGCTTAACACTAAAAGTGCCAGCAGAATGGCAGGCCATTACTCCAAATGTCATTCAAATCAGTGCCATTTCCACATGCCCTTCCTTCTCAAAGAGTGAATTGAAGAGCACCACCAGTCCTCTTATCACGCCTTTGTAAATCTTCCATAAAAAGTTCTATGCAACTTAATTTGTGAACCGTTTGGGTAAATAAGGGTGAGAGGGGGTAAGAGGTTTTTCAAGAGTAAAAAATTTAAGGAATGATAAATTGATTTATTTGAAAAAGAATCCAATAGGTCCTGATTTTACAATCATATCACCTGCATGCGATGGATGTAATGTTATCCTACCTGCTATAGTTTTCTAAGTAAGGCGTTCACTAATATTGTAGCCTCAGTTTAGAGATCTTTCTCAGTAGCACTTGTTTTCCTTTTGAGCATGTCATGAAATAACACCTAAGAATGGAAAAGTCAATTTTTTTATACTTTATGAGTTAGATAGTTAATGTGGCATTTCAGATTAACTGGGGAATTGTATGGAACTGAAAGCACAGAATCATGAGAAGGCAAGTGGGATATAGATATACATACACTTAATTCATGCGGTTACTACTGAATAGATGGGTGGAGGTGCAAGAGCAAGGGCATGGTTTTGTTTGCTTCGAGTCTTGCTTCTATAAAACCCTTGATTTGGATGGCTTCTTTAATTTGGTTTAAGAAATAGAAGTTTATTTATTTATATCCTATGTGAGATTGTGAAGACTCTTAACTTTGAGCTAAGTCATTTGGGGCTCATTTGTAGATGCTGCCCAACATATTCTCTCTAGTTACTGAATATTGCACATATAGTTACCTGTTACCTCTACAGCATTGATAGATTGCATTGTTTTTTATTGGTGCCCTTGTTATGGGCTGTCTTGTGATATCTTGTGTGTTGTGTGCAACTTAAAGATGAGGTTGTTATACTCCACCTTTAAATGGAATGGATATGGAAGAAATCAACAGAGTTCAAAATAAATTATTACTTCATCTCTTGTCTAAAAATGGACACAACTACCTAAGGTTTATTTTACACAATATGTTAACATCGATAATTTGAACATTTGCTGATGCGGGTTGCATATAACCTAACTTCAGACCCATCAAAAATTATAAAAGGAGAATAATAAAATTTATCATCTCATAAAACTGAAAAGTCTGGGATCAGTTTTCCAGAAGGATGATGATCTGAAGACATAGCTAAATAAAGTAGCTTAAAAAAATCTCATCAAGACTAGGTCTTTCTTTCTTTCTCATTTATTTCATCCCTTGGCTCTGCTTTCCACTGAGTTGATTTCATCTCCAGACTCCATTCTATGGACCCAAATAACTCCATGATTAAGATTTTATTAATCCTATAATAATAGTTTCAGTGCAATGAGACAAAGTTGTTTTGTAGGCCCTTAAAAATGTCCTAGGATTAGTCTTGATTGAACCACCAAAAGTGGTATATTCATCCTAGAATCCACCACCAGAACCAGACATATGAAGTACTTTGACCTTCATACCTAGCCCTGATTAATCCTGCCCCATGCAAAACCAAATGAACTGAGCATGAGAGGAATTCACCAAGAAAAATCAATATGTTTTTATCAAAGTAAAGGAAAAGTGGGAAAACATTGGCAAAAACAATAAATATATGCTCCAAGTGTATACCCTATAATCTCTCATCCAAGAACATACAGCAGTCACCCCTTCCACACAGTTTTGCTTTCTGCAGTTTCTCTTACCTGTGATTCTAAACTACTGTTCTGTAAGGTATTTTGAAAGGGAAAGAAAAAGACCATATTCACATAACTTTTATTATAGTATATTGTTATAATGGTTCTATTTTATTATTAGTATTGATGTTAATGTCTTACTATGCCTAATTATAAACTAAACTTAATCATAGCTATATTTGTATAGAACAAAAACAGTATGGGTTTCAGGACTGTCTGTGATTTCATTCCACTGCGAGTTTTGGAATGCATTTCATGTGGATAAGACGAGACTACTACATATGCAAGATGAAATTCTTAGTCACTGTGGGATGCTACTAACTTAATTAAAATGGAAATATTTTAGTTTTATCTAAGGATTGTGTTTTACTTTTAGTTAATTCATTTGATGGAGAATATAAACAAAGAGAATGCTAATTTATTTGATCGTTAATGCTTTATTATTTATAACAGAAAGGGAAATGTAGTTTCTTAGTCTTTTATTTTGAAATAATTTTAGATTTAGACAGTTACAAATACAGTACAGAGATTAATGTATATTCTTCATAAATCTTCCCCAATTGTTAACAGCATACATAACCATGGTGTATTTCTTAAACCTAAGAAATTAACACTGGTACAATAATATTAATAAACTGGAGATTTTATTTGGTTTCTGCCAGTTTTTCTACTGGCTTTTTATTCCCTTATTTAATGCAAGATACCATGTTGCATTTAGTCTTCCTATCTCTGTAGTCCCCTCCAATCTATGACACTTCCCCAGTCTTTCCTTGTCTTCCATGATCTTGACATTTTAGAAGAGTAATGATCAGTATTTTGTAGCCATTTGGGGTTGTGTGGTGTTTTCTCATGATTAGTTTGAGGTTATGCATTATTGGAAAGAACCCCACAGAGGTGGTAGGCCCTTTTCACTCCATTTTATTGAGTACCTAATATTACATGCCTTGTTACTGGTGATGTTAACCATAAGCACTTGGTGAAAGTGCTGCCATCCAGTTTTCTCCACTTTAAAATCATTATTATTATTTTCTTACCTTTCCATGTTCTACTTAAAAGTGAGTTGTGAAATCCAATCCACACCCGAGAGGACAATTGATGTTTACCTCCTGAAGGAAGGAGTATATTTTTGAAAATATGTATTAAGACCCCCACAGTAACTTATAAATATTTTGAAAAGGCACCTAGAAGTCGTGAAACTATCCTTTTTCTCCTAAAAGTTTCATTCAATACAAATTATAACATTCATTAATGGACATTGCCTACAGCAGTTATTACTATCATGTTCTAATGGTGATTTTATATTTTCCTTATTTCTTGTATATCTATTCATTATACTGGAAAAAGGTTTATTTATTTAGTTATTCAAACATTTATTCAAACCAGCCAGGACATTGGTATTGTAAATCTTAAAATGAAAATTAGCATTATAGTATATTTCATTTTTCTTTCTTTTTAAATCATACTTTATATTCTGGGATATATGTGCAGAATGTGCAGGTTTGTTACATAGATATACATGTGCCATGGTGGTTTGTTGCACCCATCAACCCATCATCTACATTAGGTACTTCTCCTAATGCTAACCCTGCCCTAGCCACCCATCTGCTGACAGGTCCCAGTCTGTGATGTTCCCCTCCCTGTGCCCATACGTTCTCATTGTTCAACTCCCACTTATGAGTGAGAACATGTGGTGTTTAGTTTTCTGTTCTTGTATTAGTTTGCTGATAATGATGATTTCCAGCTTCATCCATGTCCCTGTAAAGAACATTTAATCATTATTCTTTATGTATTCCATGGCTGCATAGTATTCCATGGTGTATATATATATATATATATATATATATATATATATATGCCACATTTTCTTATCCAGTCTAACACCGATGGGCATTTAGGTTGCTTTCAAGTCTTTGTTATTGTGAATAGTGCTGCAATATACAAACATATACATGTGACTTCATAGTAAAATGATTTATAATCCTTTGGGTATATACCCAGTGATGGGACTGCTGGGTCAAATGGTATTTCTGGTTCTAGATCCTTGAGGAATTGCCACACTGTTTTCTACAATGGTTGAACTAATTTACACTCTCACCAACAGTGTGAGAGCATTCCTATTCCTCCACATCCTCTCCAGCATCTGTTGTTTCCTGACTTTTAATGATTGCCATTCTAACTGGCATAAGATGGTATCTCATTGTGGTTCTGATTTGCATTTCTCTAAGGACCAGTGATGATGAGCTTTTATTCATATGTTTGTTGGCTGCATAAATGTCTCCTTTTGAGAAGTGTCTGCTCATATCTTTTGCCCACTTTTTGATGGGGTTGTTTGTTTTTTTGTTGTTTTAGTTCTTTGTAGATTCTGTATATTGGCCCCTTGTCAGATGGATAGATTGCAAAATTTTTTTCCCATTCTCTAGGTTACCTGTTTATTCTGATGATAGCTTCTTTTACTATGCAGAAGCTCTGTAGTTTAGTTAGATCCCCTTTGTCAGTTTTGACTTTTGTTGCACTTACTTTTGGTGTTTTAGTCATGAAGTCTTTGCCCATGTCTATGTCCTGAATGGTATTGCCTAGGTTTTTTTCTCTAGGGTTTTTATGGTTTTAGGTCTTATGTTTAAATATTTAATCCATCTTGAGTTATTTTGGGTGTAAGGTGTAAGGAAAGGGTCCAGTTTTAGTTTTCTGTATATGGCTAGCCAGTTTTTCCAACACCATTTATTAAATAGGGAATACTTTCCCCATTGCTTGTTTTAGTCAGATTTGTCAAAGATTAGATGTTTGTATATGTGTGGTGTTATTTCTCAGGCCTCTGTTCTGTTCTATTGGTCTATATATCTGTTTTGGTACCAATAGCATGCTGTTTTGGTTACTGTAGCCCTGTAGTATAATTTGAAGTCAGGTAACGTGATGTCTCCAGCTTTGTTATTTTTTTTTTTTAGGACTGTTTTGGCTATGTAGGTTCTTTTTTGGTTCCATATGAAATTTAAAGTATTCTTTTCTATTCTTTGAAGGACGTCAAGGGTACCTTGATGGGACTAGCATTGACTCTATAAATTACTTAGGCAATATGGCCATTTTCATATTTATTCTTCCTATCCATGCACATGGAATGTTTTTCCATTTGTTTGTGTCTTCTCTTATTTCCTTGAGCAGTGGTGTCTAGTTCTTTTTGAAGAGGTTCTTTCACATCCCTTGTAAGTTTTTTTCCTAGGTATTTTATTCTTTATGTAGCAATTGTGAATGATAGTTTACTCATGATTTGGCTCTATGTTTGTCTATTATTTGCATATAGGAGTGCTTGTGATTTTTGCACATTGATTTTGTATGCTGAGACTTTGCTGAAGCTGCTTATCAGCTTAAGGAGTTTCTGGACTGAGAGGATGGTGTTTTCTAAATATAATATCATGCCATCTGCAAATAGAGACAATTTGACTTCCTCCCTTTTCTTTTGAACACTTTATTTCTTTCTCTTGTCTGATTGCCCTGGCCAGAACTTCCAATACTATGTTGAATAGGAGTGGTGAGAGATGGCATCCTTGTTTTGTGCGGGTTTTCAAAGCACCCAGTAATGGGATTGCTGGGTCAAATGGTATTCATAGTTCTAGATCCTTGAGGAATTGCCACACTATCTTCCACAATGGTTGAACTAATTTACAAATGCTTCCAGCTTTTGCCCATTCACTATGATATTAGCTGTGGGTTTGTCATAAATAGCTCTTATTATTTTGAGATGTGTTCCATCAATACCTAGGTTATTGAGTGTTTTTAGCATGAAGGGGTGTTGAATTTTATTGAAGGCCTCTTATGCATCTACTGAGATAATCATGTGGTTTTTGTCATTGGTTTTATTTATGTGATGGATTACATTTATTGATTTGCATATGTTGAACCAGGCTTGCATTCCAGGGATGAAGTCGATTTGGTTGTGGCAGGTAAGCTTTTTAATGTGCTGCTGGATTTGGTTTGTCAGTATTTTATTGAAGATTTTCACACTCATGTTCATCAGGAATATTGACCTGAAATGTGTGTGTGTGTGTGTGTGTGTGTGTGTGTGTGTGTGTGTGTGTCTGCAAGGTTTTGGTATCAGGATGATGTTGGCCTCATAAAATGAGTTAGAGTGGAATCCTTCTTTTTCTATTGTTTGGAATGGTTTCAGAAAGAATGGTTCCAACTCCTCTTTTTACCTGTGGTAGAATTTGGCTGTGAATCCTTCTGGTCCTTGGCTTCTATTATTTTTTGGTTGGTAGGCTACTAATTACTACCTCAATTTCAGAACTTGTTAGTGTTTTCAGGGATTTGACTTCTTTCTGGTTTAGTTTTGGGAGGATGTATGTGTCCAGGAATTTATCCATTTCTTCTAGATTTTCTAGTTTATTTGTGTAGAGGTGTTTATAGTATTGTCTAATGTTAGTTTGTATTTCTGTGGGATCAGTTGTGATCTCCCCTTTATCATTTTTTATTGTGTCTATTTGATTCTTATCTCTTCTATTCTTTATTAGTCTGGCTAGTGGTCTAACTATTTTGTTGATCTTTTCAAAAAAGCCAGCTCCTGGATTCATTGAGTTTTTGAAGGGTTTTTTGTATCTCTATCTCCTTCAGTTCTGTTCCAATCTTAGTTTTTGTCTTCTGCTAGCTTTTGAATTTGTTTGCTCTTGTTTCTCTAGTTCTTTTAATTATGATGTTAAGGTGTTGATTTTAGATCTTTCTCGCTTTCTCCTGTGGGCATTTGATACTATAAATTTCCCTCTAAACACTGCTTTAACTGTGTCCCAGAGATTCTGGTACACTGTGTCTTTGTTCTCATTTGTTTCAAAGAACTTATCTATTTCTGCCTTAATTTCGTTCTTTACCCAGTAGTCATTCAGGAGCAGGTTGTTCAGTTTCCATGCAGTGTAGTTTTGAGTGAGTTTCTTAATCCTGAGTTCTAATTTGATTGCACTGTGCTCTGAGAGACTGTTATGATTTCCTTTCTTTTCTGTTTGCTTAGGAGTGTTTTACTTCCAATTATGTGGTCAATTTTAAAATAAGTGCTATGTGGTACTGAGAAAAATGTGTATTCTGTTGATTTGGGGTGGAGAGTTCTATAGACGTCTGTTAGGTCCTCTTGGTCCAGATCTGAGTTCAAGTCCTGAATATCTTTGTTAATTTTCTGTCTCATTGATATGTCTAATATTGATAGTGGGATGTTAAAGTCTCCCATTATTATTACGTGGGAGTCTAAGTCTGTTTGTAGGTCTCTAAGAACTTGCTTTATGAATCTAGATGCTCCTGTATTGGGTGCATATATGTTTAGGATAGTTCGCGCTTCTTGTTGCATTGATCCCTTTACCGTTATGTAATGCCCTTCTTTGTCTCTTTTGATCTTTGTTGGTTTAAAGTCTGTTTTAGCAGACACTAGGATTGTAACTCCTGGTTTTTTTGCTTTCCATTTGCTTGGTAAATCTTCATTATCCCTTTATAATATATATATATATATATATATTAAAATAAATCATCCGTTTATTTTGAGCCTGTATGTGTCTTTGCAGGTGAGATATGTCTCCTGAATACAGCACACTGATGGGTCTTAACACTTTATCCAGTTTGCCAGTCTGTGCCTTTTAATTGGGGCATTTAGCCCATTTACGTTTAAGGTTAATATTTTTATATGTGAATTTGATCCTGTCATTATGATGTTAGCTGGTTATTTTGCACGTTAGTTGATGCAGTGTGTTTACAGTGTTGATGGTCTTTACATTTTGGTTGGTTTTTACAGAGTCTGGTATGGATTTTCCTTTCCATATTTAGTGCTTCCTTCAGAGCTCTTGTAAGGCAGGCCTGGTGGAGACAAATTCTCTCATCATTTGCTTGTCTATAAAGGATTTTATGTCTCTTTCACTTATGAAGCTTAGTTTGGCTAGATGTGACATTCTGGGTTAAAAATTATTTTCTTTAAGAATGTTGAATATTGGCTCCCACTCTCTTCTGGCTTGTAGAGTTTCTGCAGAGAGATCCACTGTTAGTCTGATGGGCTTACTTTTGTGGGTACCTCAACCTTTCTCTCTGGTTGCCCTTAACATTTTTTCCTTTATTTCAAAGGTGTATCTGATGCTTATGTGTCTTGGGGTGGCTCATCTTGAGCAGTATCTTTGTGATGTTCTCTATATTTCCTGAATTTGAATGTTGGCCTTTCTTTTTAGGTTGGGGAGGTTCTTCTGGATAATATCCTCAAGAGTGTTTTCCAACTTGGTTCCCGTCTCCCCATCACTTGGAGGTACACTAATCAAATATAGGTTTGGTCCTTTCACATAGTCCCATATTTTTTGGAGGCGTTGCTCATTCCTTTTCATTCTTTTTTCTCTAATCTTGTCTTCATGCTTTATTTCATTAAGTTGATCTTCAATCTCTGATATCCCTTCTTTCACTTGATTGATTTGGCTATTGATACTTGTGCATGCTTCATGAAGTTCTCGTGCTATGTTTTTCAGCTCCATCAGGTCATTTATGTTCTTCTCTAAACTGGTTATTCTAGTTAGCAATTCCTTTAACCTTTAATCAAGGTTCTTAGCTTCCTTGCATTAAGTCAGAACATGCTCCTTTAGCTGGGAGGAGTTTGTTCTTACCCACCTTCTGAAGCCTACTTCTGTCAATTCGTCAAACTCATTCTCCATCCAGTTTTGTTCCCTTGCTGGCAAGGAGTTGTGATCTTTTGGAGAAGAAGAGGCATTCTGGATTTTGGAATTTTCAGCCTTTATGCACTGGTTTTTCCTCATCTTCATGGATTTAATACCTTTGGTCTTTGCTGTTTGTGACCTTGGATGCAGTTTTTGTGTGGTCATCCTTTTTGTTGATGCTGATGCTATTGCTTTAGTCAGGCCCCTCTTCTGCAGGTATGTTGGAGTTGCTGGAGGGCCACTCCAGACTCTGTTTGCCTGAGTATCACCAGTGGAGGCTGCAGAACAGCAGAGGCTGCAAAGATGGTGCCTCTTGCTTCCTCTGGGAGCTTCGTCCCAGAGGAGCAGTCACGAGATGCCAGCTGGAGCTCTCCTGTATGAGGGATCTGTTGACCCCTGCTGGGAAGTGTCTCCCTGTCAGGAGGCCGGGGGGGGGGTCAGAGACCCACTTGAGGAGGCAGTCTGTCCCTTAGCAGAGCTTTAGTGCTATGTTGGGAGATTTGCTCTTGTCAGAGCCAGCAGGCAGGAACATTTAAGTCTGCTGAAGCTGCATCCAAGCTTGAGTGTCCCAGGTCAACTTCAGATAGCTGTGCTGGCAGTGAGAATTTCAAGCCAGTGGATGTTAGATTACTGGGCTCTGTGGGGATGGGATCCGCTGAGCAAGGCCACTTGGTTCTTTGGCTTCACCCCCTTTCCAGGGGAGTGAACATTTCTGTCTTGCTGGCATTCCAGGTGCCACTGGAGTATGAAAAAAACTCCTGCAGCTAACTCGATGTCTGACCAAATGGCTGCCCAGTTTTGTGCTTGAAACCCAGGGCCCTTGTAATGTAGGCACTTGAGAGAATCTCCTGTTCTGTGGGTTGCAAAGATTGTGGGAAAAGCATAGTATCTGGGCTGGATAGCACTGTTCCTCATGACACGTTCCCTATGGCTTCCCTTGGCCAGGGGAGGGAGTTCCCTGACCCCCTGTGCTTCTTCAGTGAGGCAACACCCCACCCTGCTTCTGCTTGACCTCTGTGGGCTGCACTCACTGTGTAACCAGTCCCAGTGAGATGAACTGGGTACCTCAGTTGGAAATCACCCACCTTCTGCCTTGGTTTCTCTGGGAGCTGCAGACTGGAGCTATTCCTATTAGGCCATCTTGCCTGAGAATCATAGTAAATCTAAAATTAAGTAACGTTATTCCTCCAAATGGGTTTCCTTAACCATTTGAAAACTCCATTAGGAGGAATAACATTACTTAATTTTCAGATTTAGTATAATGCTGTAGTAATTAAGATACAGTGACATCATCAGAGATACACACAATGATCAAGGTAACAGAAAAGATAGCATTGTAATATGTCAGTATAGATATGGCCATTTGTTTTTTTTTTTAAATATGAGAAAGGAATTACTGAAAACATATCTTTTCAATGAATTTTTTAGAACAATTCATGATTAATATATCACTCATATCAGCCTCAGCCTAAGAGTTATACCATATACAAAATTCGCTGAGGTGGATCAAGTATCTAAATGTAAATATAAAGCTATAAAACTATTGAAAGAAAATATAGGAGAAGATCTTTGTGGCCCGGTGTTAGATGAAGAATTTTTCTAAAATTTTTTAATTTTTTAACTTATGTGGGTACATTGCCGATGCATTTATTTATGGGGTATATGTAAACTTTTGATACAGAAATAAAGTGTGAAATAAGCACATCATGAGGGATGGGGTATCCATTCCCTTAAGCACTTAATCCACTGAGTTGCAAACAATCCAATTACACTTCTAAAGTTATTTTTAAATGTACTGTTATTATTGACTGTAGTCACCCCATTGTGCTATCAAATAGTAGGTTTTACTCATTCTTTCTATTTCTTTTTTACCCATTAACTGTCCCTACCTCTACCCTATCCCCTGTGCCCCACTACCTTTCCCAGCCTCCCATAACAATCTTTCTACTCTTTATGTCCATGCGTTTGATTGTTTTGATTTTCAGATCCCACAGATAAGTGAGAAAATGTGATGTTTGTCTTTCCATGCCTAGCTTATTTCACTTACCATAATGATCTTTAGTTCTATCCATGTTGTTGCAAATGACTGGATCTCCTTTTTTATGGCTGAATCGTGTTCCATTGTGTGTATGTACCAAATTTTCTTCATCCATTCATCTTTTGATGGACACTTAAGTCATTTCTAAATTTTGGCTATTGTGAACAGTATTGCAGCAAACATAGGAGTGAAGATATCTCTTTGATATTTTAATTTCTTTTCTTTTGGTACATACCCAGCAGTGGCATCCCTGGATCATATGGTAGCTCTAGTTTTAGTTTTTTCAGCAACCTCCAAACTGTTCTCAACAGTGCTTGTGCTAATTTACATTCCCACCAATAGTAATCAAGAGTTCCTTTCTCTCCACATCCATAGCAGTATTAGTTATTGCCTGTCTTTTAAATACAAACCATTTTAACTGCATTGAGGTGATATCTCATTGTGGTTTTGCTTTACATTTCTCTAATGATCAATGATGTTGAGTAGCTTTTGCATATTTCGGTTTGCAATTTGTATGTCTTCTTCTGAGAAGTGTCTATTCAAGTCTTTTGCCTATGTTTTCACTGGATTATTAGATTTTTTTTTCCCTGTAGAGTTGTTTCAGCTCCTTATGTATACTGGATATTAACCTCTTTTCAGATGGGTAGCTCTCAAATATTTTCTCCCATTCTGTGGGTTGTCTCTTCACTTTGTTGATTGTATTATTTACTGCGTAGAAGCTTTTTCACTTGAGGTGATCGCATTTGTCCATTTTTGCTTTGGTTGCCTATGCTTGTGGTGTATTGCTCAAGAAATTTTTGCTTAGATCAATGTCCTGGATTTTCCCCAATGTTTTCTTTTACACTGAATACCTCAAAACTACAGTTTGAGGTATTCGGTGTAGTTTTTAAATCTATTTTAATTTGATTTTTGTATTTGGCAAGAGATAGGTGTCTAATAGATAAAGAATTCTTGAACACAACATTGAAAGTATGATCCATAAGGGAAAGAGAGAAATTGCTCAAATTGTTTTAGCTTTAACTATTGGGAGCTCTTTTAGATTGGCTTTTGGGTAAATATAGTTTTATTAGTGATGTTGTATAAAAATTTCATCAGTAAGATTTTAAGTGAAAAGTCAAGAAAGGATAATAAACTGTAATTATTGACTGGAAAATAATTAAATTATTTTAATTATTCAATCCTACCAGAGATGGCATCTGGTTTCAGATTAGCTTGTAATAGTTTACTTTCTATGACATTCTTTCTTGCCAGTTTGTTAGCTTCTGCTTTGTAACAATTAATTCATATTTTCCATTTCAAGATAATATATATGTTGATTTGTACGGTTTCCTACTTTAGCCTTACAGGATTGCCTTTTAAGTGATTTTTTCCCCACTTACTGCTCTATATAGTTAGGTGCTTGTTTGAGACTCAAAGAAATATGTTACTGACAACTACTTAACATTATTTGATTAACTTATAAAAAGCAGGAAATGTCTTTCTGCTAGGAATTGATACAATATTTTAAAGCATAATTAAGGACTATATAATGTATGTGGTTAGCATTAATTCGGGTAATGAAATCATCCTTTCTTTTACTTAGTAAGTGGAATCTAAATGATGTACCTACTAAAAGATTATGCTACAAAGTAATATTTATAAGTAAAGCACTTAATATATTTGACAAAATGTTATATGAGACAATATTTATAGAAGAATAATAAAACCTCTGTGTGCTCCTGGGACATTATCCTCTTTAAAATAATGTCAACAATTCTGGGTATGATCAAAATATATTTCAGACTTGCAAATAGATTTTCATTGCCTTTCTTTAAGAATGTAAGTTAATTGGTGTTTAATACCTACTGTTTTAGGTAGGGAAAAATAAGGAAAACATTCATGGGTATGGGTGAAAGTGTGTGTGTGTGTGTGTGTGTGTTGAAAACATGGAGGTCCCTTCTATGGTGAACTTGTATGGCTTAGCTGCTACATCTTTTGGACATTTAGAAACATTGTTATTTGTGAGACAGCATGGTAGGGTTGCTACGGACTATGGGCAAAACAAACATAAATAGTTTAATTGATGTTAACAATCATAACAGATTGACTGTAAGGCCACAGAAAAATATAGGAGCAGAGATTCAATTTTTCCATACAATTATGAACATGTTTTAACATCTTCCTGCTTTAATTATTTTTTAGAAACAATAGGAGTAACAGCTGTAACAAGTCAAAACAATAGTAATAACAACTGTAACAAGTATTAACTGAGTCACTTCTAGCCCTTCTTCTCCTCCCTAGCATACCATCTTCATCCAAAGAGGGATTGTTACAGTGTAAAAGTTTGTTTCCCCTAATGTTCTGGCATGAATAAAAAATCTGCAATACTAAATTATTGTTCTCTCTTCAATCTAATCTTCCCAACTCTAAAATAATGCCCAAGACATTTTGTCTGTAATTATCTTAGGAAAATACTTTGAACTTGGCATAGTTTTTACTAGAGATTTCAAAATCCTCTTGGAGTAATTTTTTTAGAGAGTGTGATAAGAGAAGACTAGAAATAGATGAGAGACCAACATACAAATGTTGTTTCCTAAGGATCTCAGGACTATCCCACAGTGAAGACCTTCCAGAGCAGCTGCAGTTTGGACTCTGCAAGGCTGAACTGTCCAACCTGGATTTATGCCCTAGGAGTCACTCTCCAAGTGGCCCATTTTCTTTAGAGACTATCACTCAATTTACTTTTCTCCTGTGTGTTGTGGGTCTACATGTAATTGCCAATAGGGATGGTCCCTGGTGATTTTTCAGAGTCACAAGGAGTTGAGAAACACCATTCAGACTGACATCGACACTAATGAGATGTCAGACATAAAGGAATAAAAACTTTATATAAAAGACTGTAAAAAAATCCATTATATATTTTCCAAATTGGAGAGAGGCAACAAAATCCATTTTTTTCCCCCAAACATCATCAAGCACCTCTTGAGGAATTAATGCCTATGTATCAGGGATAATGCACTGTGGGTACAAATACTCTAGCAGACACTCCAGCCACTATACACACACTGAATTTTAGGAATTAATTGGGCAAGAAGTTTCTGGTCTTTTTGATTTTCAGAGGTTGGAGCACATTAACTGATTTCCCAAACTCACTGAGTCAAATGAGATACCAGAATGAATAAAACACACTCTCTGACCTCAAGTAAACTGATAAAATATTATAGCAGGATGAAAATTTTATGGTAACTATAAATGCAAACACTAAAAATGTTACATAAGAGTAAAAATGAACTTTGTTGAGATTTAGCATATATTCTTTCATAAAAGACACATACCAACCTTGTGAGGGAAATGGCAGTATTCCATTTAGCAAATGAGAGAACGGAGGTGCAAAAATCCTCAGTTCAGACTCACACTGCAAATACGTAGCAGACTTAGGATTTCAATATGGTTTTTTTTGTTCCCCTGAGCTCTTAAATCTATATATTTCCATTATACCTACTAGAAATAAATATATACATATTTGAAAGTGGAAAAGGGAACAAATTCTTCCTGCATGGTTGCCCGTAGAATCGAGAAAAGTTTTGCATTTTAAAATGCTTCAGGGCCAGGCATGGTGGCTCACACCTGTAATGCCAGCACTCTGGAAGTCCTAGCCAGGCCAGTCACTTAAGGTTAGGAGTTCGAGACCAGACTGGCCAACGTGACGAAACCCCATCTCTACTAACAATACAAAAATTAGTCAGGGGCTGTGATGTGTTTCTATAGTCCCAGATACCCTGAAGGCTGAGGTAGGAGAATCGCTTGAATCCAGGAGGCGGAGATTGCAGTGAGTTGAGATTGCACCACTGCACTACTTCCTGGGTGACAGAGCAAGATTTTGTCTCTAAAATGAAATGAAATGAAATGAAATAAAATAAAATAAAATAAAATAAAATAAAATAAAATAAAATAAAATAAAATGTTTCAAAGTTTGAATAGGCATTTAAGACAATGACAAGATGAGGAACACTTTAGTTGCAGAACTCAGAGGGCATGCTCACACATTTTAGAGTGATCTAGAATTTTTTTTCCCCTATATTATAAAAGATTTAGAGAATGAATCAATAATTAAATTTCCATACAAATAAGAAACAAATAATTTACCATAAAAAGAATGAGCTACTTCAAATATTTCATAAGCAGGAAATGAATTACAATAAAATAAAATCATAAATGAAATACCTTATTCCAAGAGCATTTTTTTTTGTTTATTGTCAATAAGAGCAATGAAAATAGTATTCTGCCTCCAAAGAGTTAACTGTGTATGTTTATTACTGGCAATTGCAGAGTCAATTGAAAATATTCCTGGTGATTATATTTATCCTCTCATAATGTTACACAAAATATGATGTGACTATTTTTCTTTGTTTTTTCTTTTTTTTTATTGGTAAGAACACTTATCACGAGATTACCTTTGTACCAAATTTTAAAGCGCACAGTACAATATTGTTAACTGGAGGCACAGGGTTGTACAGCTGATCTCCAGAACATATTCATCTTGTGTAACAAAATCTTTATACTCGTTAACCAGCAACTTTCCATTTTTTCTTTCCCTCAGCTCCTGACAACTACCATTCCACTCTCTGTATCTATGAGTTTGACTATTACAGATACCTCATATATGTGGAATCAAGCAGTATTAATCTTATTATGACTGGGATTATTTAACTTGAGCCTGAATAATGTCCTTCAGGCTCATCTATGTTGTCACAGATAGCAGAATTTCTTCCTTTTTAAAGGCTAAATAATATTTTCTTGCACATGCATCCCACATTTTGTTTATCTGTTTATCTGTGGATGGGCATTTAGGTTGTTTCTGATCTTGGCTATTGTGAATAATGCTGCAATGAACACAGGATCTTCAAGATCCTGATTTCAATAATTTTTGATGTATATCCAGAAGTGAGATTGCTGGATCACATGGTAATTTCATTTTTATTTTTTGAGAAGCCATCATACTGTTTTCTATAGTGGCTGCACCAATTACCTTTCCTATAAGAGTTCACGAAGCTTTCAATTCGTCCACATTCTTGCCAAAACAAGTTATCTTTTGTTTTTTTGTTTGTTATTTGGTAATGACCGTTCTCACAGGTATGAGGTGATATTTTATGGTAGTTTCAATTTGCATTTCCCTGATGACCGGTGATGTTGAGCATCTTTTCACATAATTGTTGGCATTTGTATGTCTTGTTTAGATGAATGTCTATTCAAGTTCTTTGCCCAGTTTGTAATTAGATTATTTGTTTTTTTGTCTGTTGAGTTGTTACTTGCATATTTTGAATATTAACTGCTCATCAGATATATGTCTTTCAAATCAAATGTTTTCCCTCATTCTGTATGGTGCCCTTTTACTCCACTGATTTTTAAATTTTCTGTGCAGCAGCTTTTAGTTTGAGATAATCTCCCTTTATTTTTTCTTTTAACTTTTATTTTAAGTGTAGGGGTATATGTGCAGGTTTATTATATAGGCAAAGTTGTGTCATGGTTGTTTGCTACACAGATTATTTCATCACCACCCTCTATCCTCCAATAAGCACACTATGTGTTATTCTCCTCTATGTGTCCATGTGTTATCATTTAGCAATTCTGTTGTCCATGCTTTTGTTGTCATACTCAAGAAATCATGATGCCAGGTATGACATCATGAAGGTTTTCTCCTGTTTTTTTTCTGGGAGTTTTACAGTTTCACTTTCTATATTGTTGTTAAGCTGTTTTGAGACCTTTTTTTCTTTTTGTATAAGGGCCAAATTTCATTCTTTTGCATGTGGGTATTCAGTATCTACAATAATATATGTGAAATTTCCCCATTGTGTATTCTCTTCCCTGTGTGTATTCTTGGCATTTTTTTCAAAGATCAGTTGACTGTATAGATGTAGATTTATTTCAGGGCTGTCAATTCTGTCTTAAATGACTGTTTTGTCTTTTTATATCAGAACCACACTGTTTTAATTAACATAGCTTTGTAATATATTATAAAATCATTAACATAATTGCTATGTCTCAGGTTATGTGCTTTTTCCCTCAAGGTTGTTTTGGTTATCCAGTCTTCTCTGGTTCTATAAAAGTTTTAAGATTTTTTTTTTATTTCTGCAAAAATTGTCATTGGGAATTAGACAGGGATGCACTGAATCAGTCAATTGCTTTGGGTAGTATGGACATTAAAGCATCATTAAACCTTCCATCCTATGAAGAGATATCTTTCCATGTATTTGCATCAATTTAAATTTCTTGCATCAGTGATATGTAGTTTTTATTATACAAATCTTTCACCTTTTTGAGTATACTCCTAAGGATTTTATTCTTTATTATGCTATTATAAATGTGATGGTTTTCTTAATTGCTTTTTGGATAGTTCATTGTTAGTATATATAAATGCTACTAATTTTTATGTGTTGATTTTGTATTTTGCAACTTTCCTGTATTGATTTATTAGTTCTACCGTGTGTGTGTGTGTGTGTGTGTGTGTGTGTGTGTGTGTGTGTGTAGTCTTTGGGATTTCCAAGATTTAAGATTTAAGATTATGCTGTATGCAAACAAGGTAATTTTCTTCTTCCTTTTTTGATTTGAAATGACTTTAGTTGCCTGACTTCTCTTGCTAGGACTTCCAATACTATGTGAATAGAAGTAGTGAGAGTGAGTACACTTGCCTTATTTTTGAAGCTAGAGGAATAGTTTTCAATTTTTCCCTATTGAGAATGATGTTAGCTATGAGCTTCTCATATATGATTTTTATTATGTTGAGATAAATCCCTGCTGTATATAGTTTGATGAGAATTTTCACTATGAAATTGTGTTAAATTTTGTCAAATGTCCTTTCTGCATTAATCAAAATGATCATGTTATTTTTATCCTTAGGTCACATTAATTGATTTGCATATATTTAACTATCTTTGCATCCCAGCTATAAGTCCCACTTGATCGTGCTGTATGATTTTTTTAATGTACTATTGGATTTAGTTTTATAGTATTTTGTTGAGGATTTGTGCATCTATATTCATCTGGGATATTGGCTTGTAGTTCTCTTTTCTTACAGTGTCTTTGACTTTGGTATCAGGATAATGCTGGCTTCATAAAACAAATTTGGAATTTTCTCTCTACTTCAGTTTTTTGAAAGGGTTTAAGAAGGATTGGTATTTGTGTTTCTTTAAATGTTTAATAGAATTTACCAATAAAGCCATCTGGTTCTGATATATATATTTTTTTGTTGGGAGGTATTTGTTTACTGTTTGAATCTTATTCATTATTAGCCTGTTCAAGTTTTCTATTTCTTCATGATTTAGTCCTGGCAGGTTGTATGTTTCTAGGAACTGATCCATTTCTTCTAGGTTATCCTATTTGTTGATATATATATATATATATATATATATATATATATATATATATATAATTTTTTCTAACAGTCCCTCATGATACTTTTTGTATCTGTTGCTTCAGTTATATCTCCTCTTTAATTTCTGATTTTATTACCAAATTTGTTGATTTTTAATAAATTCTAACTCTTGTTTTACTGATTTTTAAATTGTTTTTCTGTTTTCTTTAATTTTGCTTTAATCTTTGTTATTTTCTTCCTTCTGCTAACTTAAGCTTAGGTTTTCATTTTTTTTTAAGTTCCTTGGGTTGTTCACTTAAGATCTCCTTTCTTTAAATATATATATTTTTATTATGCTTTAATTTCTAGGGTACATGTGCAGATCTTGCAGGATCATTACTATTGTTACATAGGTATACACTTGCCATAGGGTGGTTTGCTACCATCCTCCGTCCCCTACATTAGGACTTTCTCACAATGTTATCCCTCCCCAATTTCCCTACCGTCTAACCCCCATACTCCAACAGACCCCATTGTGTGATGTTCCCCTCCCCGTGTCCATGTGTTCTCATTGTTCAACACCCACCTATGAGTGAGAATATATGGTGTTTGGTTTTCTGTTCTTGTGTCAGTTTGTTGAAAATGGTGGTTTCCAGCCTCATCCATGTCCCTGCAAAGGACATGAACTCATCCTTTTTTTATAGCTGCATAGTATTCCATGGTGTATATGTGCCAGATTTTCTTTATCCAGTCTATCATTGATGGGTATTTGGGTTGGTTCCAGGTCTTTGCTATTGTAAACAGTGCCATAATGAATATATTTGTGCATGTGTCTTTATAATAGAATGATTTATAATCCTTTGGATATATACCCAGTAATGGGACTGCTGGGTCAAATGGAATTTCTATTTCTAGATCCTTGAGGAATCACCACACTGTCTTCCACAATGGTTGAACTAATTTACACTCCCACCAATAGTGTGAAAGCATTTCTATTTCTCTACATCTTCTCCAGCATCTGTTGTCTCCTGATTTTTCAATGATCACCATTCTAACTGGCGTGAGATAGTATCTCATTGTGGTTTTGATTTGCATTTCTCTAATGACCAGTGATGATGAGCATTTTTTCATATGTTTGTTGACCACATAAATGTCTCATTTTGAAAAGCATCCTTTCATATCCTTCACCCACTATTTGATGGGGTTGTTTTTTTCTTGTAAATTTGTTTTAGTTCTTTGTAGATTTTGGATATTGGCGCTTTGTCAGATGGGTAGCTTGCAAAATTTTTTTTCCCATTCTGTTGGTTGCTGGTTCACTCTAATGATTGTTTCTTTTGCTGTACAGAAGCTCTTAAGTTTAATTAGATCCCATTTGCCTATTTTGGCTTTTGTTGCCATTGCTTTTAGTGTTTCAGTCATGAAGTCCTTGCCTGTGCCCATGTCCTGAATGGTTTTGCCTAGGTTTTCTTTTAGGTTTTTTATGGCATCAGATCTTATGTTTAAATCTTTAATTCATCTGGAGTTAATTTTTGTATAAGATGTAAGGAAGGGGTCCAGTTTCACCTTTCTGCACATGGCTATCCAGTTTTCCCAACACCATTTATTAAATAGGTAATCCTTTTCCCATTGCTTGTTTTTGTCAGGTTTGTCAAAGATCAGATGGTTGTAGATGGGTGGCGTTACATCTGAGGCCTCTGTTCTGTTCCATTGGTCTATATCTGTGTTTTGGTACCAGTAACATGCTGTTTTGATTACTGTAGCCTTGTAGTGTAGTTTGAAGTCAGGTAGCATGATGCCTCCAGGTTTGTTCCTTTTGCTTAGGATTGTCTTGGCTATGCAACCTCTTCTTTGGTTCCATATGAAGTTTAAGGTGGTTTTTTTCAGTTCTGTCAAGAAGGTCAATGGCAGTTTGATGGAGGTAGCATTGAATCTATAAATTACTTTGGGCAGTATGGCCGTTTTCATGATATCGATTTTTCCTAACCATGAGCATGGAATGTTTTTCCATCTGTTTGTGTCCTCTTTTATTTCCTTGAGCAGTGGTTCATAGTTCTCCTTGAAGAGGTCCTTTGTGTCCTTTGCTAGTTATATTCCTAGGTATTTTATTCTTTTTGTAGCAATTGTGAATGGGAGTTCACTCATGATTTGGCTCTCTGTCTATAATTGGTGTATAGGAATGCTTATAATTTTTGCACATTGATTTTTTATCCTGAGACTTTGCTGAAGTTGCTTATCAGTTTAAGGAGATTTTGGGCTGAGATGATGGGGTCTTCTAAATATACAATCATGTTGTCTGCAAATAGAGACAATTCAACTTCCTCTTTAGCTAATAGAATACCCTTTATTGCTTTTTCTTGCCTTCTTGCCTTGGCTAGAACTTCCATTACTATGTTGAATAGGAATGGTGAGAGAGGGCACCCTTGTCTAGTGCCAGTTTTCTAAGGGAATTCTTCCAGTTTTTGCCCATTCAGTATAATATTGGCTGTGGGTTTGTTGTAAATAGCTTTTATTATTTTGAGATACATTCCACTGATACCTAGTTTATTGACAGTTTTTAGCACAAAGGGCTGTTGAATTTTGTTGAAGGCCTTCTCTGCATCTTTTGAGATAATCATGTGGTTTTTGTCTTTGGTTTTGTTTATGTGATGGAATACATTTATAGATTTGCATATGTTGAAGCAGGGTTTTGTATCCCAAGATGAAGCCTACTTGATTGTGATGGATAAGCTTTTTGATGTGCTGTTGCATTCAGTTTGCCAGTATTTTATTGAAGACTTTTGCTTCTATGTTCATCATGGATATTGGCCTGAAGTTTTCTTTTTTAGTTGAGTCTCTGCCAGGTTTTGGTATCAGAATGATGTTGGTCTCATAGAATGATTTAAGGAGGATTTCCTCTTCTTGCATTGTTTGAAATAGTTTCGGAATGAATGGTACCAGCTCCTCTTTGTACGTCTGGTAGAATTCAGTTGTGAACCCATCTGGACCAGGACTTTTTTTGGTTGGCAGGCTATTAATTGCTGCCTGAACTTCAGTCCTTGTTAGTGGTCTATTCAGGGATTTAATTTCTTTCTGGATTAGTCTTGGGTGGGTGTAAGTATCCAGGAATTTATCCATTTCTTCTAGATTTACTGGTTTATGTGCATAGATGTGTTTGTGGTATTCTCCGATGGTAGTTTGTATTTCTATGGAATCTGTGGTGATATCCCCTTTATCATTTTTTATTCATCTATTTGATTCTTCTCTCTTTACTTTTTGATTAGTCTGGCTAGGAGTCTATCTATTTTGTTGATCTTTTCAAAAAATCAGCTTCTGGATTTATTGATTTTTAGAAGGGTTTTTGTGTGTCTCTATCTCTTTCAGTTCTGCTCTGATCTTAGTTATTTCTTGTCTTCTGCTAGCTTTTGAATTTGTTTGATCTTGCTTCTCTAGTTTTTTTAGTTGTGATGATAGGGTGTCAATTTTAGATCTTTCCTCACTCTCATGTGGGCATTTAGTGTTATAAATTTCCCTCTACACACTACTTTAAATGTGTCCCGGAGATTCTGGTATGTGTGTCTTTGTTCTCATTCGTCTTGAAGAACATTTTTATTCTGTCTTATTTATCCAGTAGTCATTCAGGAGAAGGTTGTTCAATTTCCATGTAGTTGTATGGTTTTGAGTGAGTTTCTTAATCCTGTGATCTAATTTATTGCACTGTTGCCTGAAAGACTGGTTGTTATGATTTTCATTCTTTTGTGTTTGCCGAGGAGTGGTTTACTTCCAATGATGTGGTCAATTTTAGAGTGAGATGTGGTGCTGAGAAGAATGTATATTCTGTGGATTTGTGGTTAAGAGTTCTGTAAATGTCTATTAAGTTCGCTTGGTCCAGATCTGCATTCAAGTCCTGAATATACTTGTTGATTTTGTCTCATTGATCTGTCTAATATTGACAGTGAGATGTTAAAATCTCCCACTATTATTGTGTGGGTGTCTAAGTCTCTTTGTAGGTTGTTAAAAACTTGCTTTGTGTATTTGATTGCTCCTGTGCTGGGTACATATATATTTAGGATAGTTAGCTCTTCTTGTTGCATTGATCTGTTTACCATTATATAATACCCTTGTTTGTCTCTTTTGATCTTTGTTGTCTTTGTTGGTTTAAAGTTCGTTTTACCAGAGACCAGGATTGCAACTACTGCTTTTTTTTTTTCTCTCCATTTGCTTGGTAAATCTTCTTCCATCCCTTTATTTAAAGTCTATGTATGTTTTTGCACATGAGATGGGTCTCCTGAATACGGCACATTGTAGGGTCTTGACTTTTTATCCAGTTTGCCAGTCTGTGTCTTTTGATTGGGGCATTTAGCATATTTACATTTAAGGTTAATATTGTTATGTGTGAATTTGATCCTACCATTTTGATATTAGCTGTTTTTTTTTTGCCTGTTAGTTGATGCAGTTTCTTCATTGTATTGATGGCCTTTACCATTTGGTACATTTTTGCAGTGGCTGCTACTGGTTGTTCCTTTCCATGTTTAGTGCTTCCTTTATAAGCTCTTGTAAGGCAGGCCTAATAGTGACAAAATCTCTCAGCAACTGCTTATTCATAAAGGATTTTATTTCTCTGAATATGAAATTCTGAGTTGAAAGTTCTTTTCTTTAAACACATTGAATATTGGCTCCCACTCTCTTCTGGCTTGTAGGATTTCTTCCAAGAGATCTACTGTGAATCTGATAGGCTTCCCTTTGTGGGTAACCTGACTTTTCTCTCTGGCTACCCTTAACATTTTTTCCTTCATTTGAATCCTGGTGAATCTGACAATTATGTGCCTTGGGGTTGCTCTTTTTGAGGAATATCTTTGTGATGTTCTCTATATTTCCTGGATTTGAATGTTGGCCTGCCTTGCTAGGTTGGGGAAGTTCTCCTGGATAATATCTTGAAGAGTGTTTTCCAACTTGGATTCATTCTCCCCATTATATTCAGGTACACTGATCAAATGTAAGTTAGGTCTTTTCACATAATCCCATATTTCTTGGAGGCTTTGTTCATTTCTTTTCACTCTTTTTTCTCTAATCTTGCCTTCTCATTATATTTCATTGAGTTAATCTTCAGTCTCTGATATCCTTTCTTCTGTTTGATCAATTTGGCTATTGAAACTTGTGTATGCTTCATAAAGTTCTCATGCTGTGTTTTTCAGCTCCATCAGTTCATTTATGTTCTTCTCTGAGCTGTTTATTCTAGTTAGCATTTTGTCTAACCTCTTTTCAAGGTTCTTAGTTTCTTTGCATTAGGTTAGAACATGTTCCTTTATCTCAGAAAGTTTGTTATTACCCACCTTCTGAAGCCTGCCTCTGTCAATTCATCAAACTCATTCTCCATCCAGTTTTGTTCCCTTGCTGATGAGGAGTTGTGAGTCCTTCAAGGAGGAGTGGTGTTCTGGTTTTTGTGATTTCATCCTTTTTATGCTGGTTTCTTCCCATCTTTGTGGATTTTTTTTACCTTTGGTCTTTGAATTTGGTGACTTTAGGAAGGGGTCTCTGAATGGACATCCTTTCTGTTGATATTGAAGCTATTTCTTTCTGCTTTTTAGTTTTCCTTCTAACAGTCAGGCCCCTCTCCTGTAGGAGTGCTGGAGGTCCACTCTAGACCCTGCTTGCCTGGGAATCTCCCTCAGGGCTGCTGAACAGCAAGGATTGCTGTTGTCCCTCTGGTAGCTTCACCTCAGAAGGGTACCTGCCAGATGTCAGCCAGAGCTCTCCTGTGTGAGGTGTCTTTTTGAATATATGGAGGTCAGGAAGTTGCTTGAGTAGGCAGTCTGTCCCTTATCAGAGCTCAAGTGCTGTGCTGGGAGCTCCATTGCTCCCTTTAGAACTGCTGGACAGGGACATTTAAGTTTAAGTCTGCTGCAGCAGAACTCACAACTGCCCCTTTTCCCAGATGCTCTGTTCCAGGAAGGTGAGGTTTTATTTATAAGTCCCTGACATGCTGCTGCCCTTTTTTCAGAGATGCCCTCCGTAGCAAGGAGGGAGTCTAGTCACAGTCTGCCTGCAGTGGCACTGCTGAGCTGCCACAGGCTCAGTCCAGCTGTTGTGTAAACTTCTCTGTGATTTTGTTTACACAGGTATGGTTAGAACTGCTTTGGCAGTGGCAGACTCACTTCCCCCCACTGAGCTCAGTCATCCTGGGTCGAGTTCAAACTGCTGTGCTGGCTGCAAAACTCTCAAGCTAAGGGATTTCGGTTTGCTGATCTTTATGGCAGAGGGACCCACTGAGTGTGAACACTTGGCTTCCTGCCTTCAGCTCCCCTTTCTTTGTGGGGAGTGGTAGGGTTTGTCTCCTAGGCATTTCAAGCACCAGCCAAAACTTGGGGCACTGGCTGAAATGGCCCCTCTGAATTGTCCTGGTAAACCATACATTTGTCAGCCCGCTGAAAATCTCCTGGTCTGAGGGCTGTAAAAGCCATGGGAGAAGTGTAGTATCTGAACTGGAGTGCTGGAAACGCCCAGGATAAGTCCTCAATGGCCACTGGGTAAGAGGGGGTCCTCTGGACAGTTACACTTCCCAGGTGAAGCAGCATCCCACCCTGCCTCAGGGCTATGCCCACCGTCCAACCAGTCCCATTGAGATCAACCTGGTACCTCAGTTGGAAATGCAGAGATCACTCCCCTTCCGCATTGCTCTTGCTGGGAGCTGCACTATGGGGCTGTTCCTATTTGGCCATCTTGGCGGAAGCCGATCTTTCCTCTTTTTGAATGTAGATGTTTCTCAGTATAAATTTCTCTGTTAATGCTGGTTTTGCACATATTTAGAATTAAGAAGTCGGAGGTGGAAATAACATTTTCCACAATTGTTCCAAACACGCTTATGTAATAATCCTGTCTGAATGTTTTTTTTTTCCAGAAAGTTTATGTTATCATATAACAAGAGTTGGTATGTAATTATTATTTTATTTCTTTACCTTCTGTTCCACTCAATGTTTAAAATGTTCCACAAATTGTGTATTGTTTTATTTTTTATTCTAAATAACATGTTCTGCTGTCTGACAGAAGCAGATCTCTTTTTATTCAGTAATACTGCATATGTTCTCCTAAATAAACATTCTTCAAGTTTATTTTATATCAAGAATTATATTATTCAGTTCAAGTTTTGATTTTAGGATTTAGATTAGAATGCCTAATATAAGATACTTAAAACTGGACATATACATATTCACTGAGATTCATGCATAGCTGTTGCTATTGAATGTAATACTGGTTTTCTGTTTAGCAAGGAAAAATTTTGATTTCATATAATGAAATGAATTTATTAGGATTTGGGTCTAAATTTTGGCAATTGCTTTTTTAGACCTGTAGTAAATTATTATGTTATTTTCTTATTAATCTGTTAACTTCATATTATGTTAAAAGATTCTCTGATATTAATATTGATCTTTGAATTTCTAAAGGGTAGAAAAATATTTGTACTTGTTTATAATGTACTATTCTTTTAGTAGAGTACTGAATTCAAATTCCTAGTACTCTATATAATTGCCACTTATCTTTCTCAGTGAGATGAGTAAGAAGTTTGTTTTGTCATGATAATGAACAAGAATATGTTGATATAGGGTGAGAAACTGGACTCACCAAGTAATGGTTTTAAAGAAAGACAGATGGGAAACTGTCAAAGGAAAAAAAAATAATGGTTCCCAAAGGCTAACCTAATACATAAGAATTTTGCCTAGTGAAAGTTCAGTGAAATATAGTCACATTATAATATGCAGTCAACTGATTTTCAAAAAAGGTGCCAAGATACACAATGGGGAGAAGATAGTCTCTTCAACAAATGGTATTATGGAAACATTAAAATAAAGTGGGCTTGGCACAGTGACTCATGCCTGTAATCCCAGCACTTTGGGAGGCCAAGGCAGCTGGATCACCTGAGGTCAGGAATTCGAGACCAAACTGGCCAACACGGTGAATCCCTGTCTCTACTGAAAATTCAAAAATTAGCCTGGCATGGTGGCATGCACTTGTAGTCCCAGCTACTCAGGAGACTGAGGCAGGCAGGAGACTTGCTTGAACCCAGGAGGCAGAGGTTGCAGTTAGCAGAGGACACGGCATTGCACTCCAGCCTAAATGACAGAGTGAGACTCAGTCTCAAAAGAAAAATGATGATAGGTGCTTTCAGTAGTTAAAAATGAGTGTTAAACAAGAGAAAAATTAGCAAGTAATGGGGTACAGAAATTAAAAATACTTTGGTAGAATAATTTTTCGTGCTTTGAATTAGTAGGAAAAATTATGATGAAGTATATATGCACATTAATCCTCTGAGAAATAATAAATATATAACCTAAACAAAATAATAATATTGTTTATTGCATGTTATAAACGTTTTCCTCAATACGATAAAGATAATATGTATTCAAATTAGTAGAAAAGATTCAAGATGCCAAGTAAAGCAATAGGCAAACAATATCACAGTTTATACATGGGAAATACAATGGGTAAATAAAGGGGACAAATATCTAAGTTTTTTAGTTATCAAAGAAATATAAAATAAAGCAATCTTAAGACTTTTTTTTCACAGTAAGGGTAGTAAAGAAACAAAAAAAGCAAAACATGCAATGTTGACAATACTGCAAAGAAATTGCCATATTTGTTTATTACTGCCAACTCTGTAATTTCATACAGTTTCTGAAAAGTAATATGGCAGAGAAGCTAAATTGCTTTAGACTTGAATATCTTATTTTCATTCCTAATTTTATCACACATAAGCAATCTAACAAAAGCTTAAATATGCTCACTGTCACTTAATAATGATAGCCAAACATGAACAAAAATATTTCACTAACATATAGTGCAATCTATTAGAATATACATGCATATATACATGTGTGTGTTGTATATTCATTACTATAAATATGAAGAACCTGTAGAAAACCAAAATGTTTATGACATGATTTTATATCAAAAACAGTATACAATGCAATACATTAATATTGCAAATAAATAAATACATGTGCCACTAATTATTAACAGTGAATAATGACAGGTTAATCACATAAATTAACCAATTAATTGGCTTGCTAATGTTAACAATACAAGATAATATATTTCTTCAACTTGTAGATCTCTTTGCCTTTTTGAGCACCTAATCTATGTGCTAGATAAACAGGTATCATTTATGACCTGATTACTTACAAGAGTAACGTATTGACCTAAATATTGAGTGAACAGATTTTGAAAAACAACGATTAAGTTGAAAATTGTAGTGACAATTGTGGATGTATGTTCTGATCTGGTGAGCTTTTCTTCACACTTAGATGTTACACTGGAACTTTGGTAAATTCAGCCTGCATACAGGGCCAGTTCTTATTGAAATGACAGTGAATTTACAGTAGGTAAAAGGATGATTGCTAACTGCTGGGTAATGCCATTGATTCATTTATTTATTCATTTTTATCATAAATATATCTTGCATCTCTAGTATGTGTCTGATATCATTCAGTTCCTAAACAAGACTGAAATTACAGTTGTTATTACTGAGCTTATAGTTTCTTTTTTTTTTTTTTTTTGAGGCGGAGTTTCGCTCTTGTTACCCAGGCTGGAGTGCAATGGCGCGATCTCGGCTCACCGCAACCTCCACCTCCTGGGTTCAGGCAATTCTCCTGCCTCAGCCTCCTGAGTAGCTGGGATTACAGGCACGTGCCACCATGCCCAGCTAATTTTTTTTATTTTTAGTAGAGACGGGGTTTCACCATGTTGACCACGTTGGTCTCGATCTCCTGACCTCGTGATCCACCCGCCTCGGCCTCCCAAAGTGCTGGGATTACAGGCTTGAGCCACCGCGCCCGGCCTGTAACATTTTCAAGAGTGTTGCTCTTAGGATAGTGGAGTCATCTTACTTGGAGAGCCTAGGCCTTAAGCCCCACCTCTCTACCTTGAGGAAGCCTGTATCCAATGACTGATGCTGTGTACAGAGGTCCAATGATTGTACTTTAAGGCAGGAGATATTCTGTGGGATAACTTATGTTCTGGAACTCCTCTGTGGGATCAGGTTGAAGGCCAACTTTATACCAAACATACTTTGCTGAACTTCCTCCCTTTCTCTGTCCTGTTTCCCTCACTCATGCAAGTTTTTTTCTGAGAACCATCTCAGTGTTAGTGTTATAATCTAGATAAGAAAATCAGAGACATCTTCCTTGAGAAGAAAACCATTTATATGAAGATTCTATGTCTCTTATATATTTTGTTTAATAAAAAAACAACCACAGAAACATAGTATGGCTGGGTGTGGTGGCCTACACCTGTAATCCCAGCAATTTGAGAGGGCGAGGCAAGTGGATCACAAGATCAGGAGATCAAGACCATCCTGGCCAATGTGGTGAAATCCTGTCTCTACTAAAAATGCAAAAAATAGCTGGGCATGGTGGTGTGCACCTGTAGTCTCAGCTACTCAGGAGATTGAGGCAGGAGAATTGCTTGAACCTGAGAGACAGAGGTTGCAGTGAGCAGAGATCGCAGCACTGAACTCCAGCCTGGGTGACAGAGTGAGACTCCGTCTCAAAAAAAGAGAAGGAAAACAAATATAACATGCATTTGTGAAACGGATGCCTGTGGCCTTTGGTGATGACCATCAGAAAATCAATTAATATCATGACTTTTTCTCATTAGCATCAAACTGTAAACATTGGTCACAGATGGGAGTGAATCTACCACAAAGTGTAGTGAGTTACTCAGGCACAATACCTATCTGGGCACATTAGAGACGGCCGTAGGAAACATCCATGAAACTGTACTGCTGAGCACTTCCTTCAGCCTGCACATGCATGTGTGTGTATATATGTAAATGCAGTTCTCTATTATATATGTACATATGTGTATTTCATAGTTGGCATAGTTATTTCGGTAATGAAAAATGGCCAGTAGAATTTGGGTGATAACCAAAATGACACTATATTTAGCACAACTCTATAATGAGCCTCTAGTTCTATGTTTCTGCTTAATGCCACAGACATAATGCTTTTCTTCAATCAAATTCTGCAGTTAAAGTCCATATTGTGAATTTGAATAGGACATTAATTCTTATTTATATCAGATGTATTCTGTTTAAGGCACAGACCATCAGTATAAGCTGTACCAATTGTTGAGATCTTGGTGGAGAGAAGGGGCACAACTTAAAAAAGAAATCCACATGGTAGTTATGATGAAATAAAATTAGAAGATAGACAGTCCTACTACTTTTTATTGCTTACTATGCACCAGACACTAGAAAGCACAATTAGTGCTTTTTATGTACAATTTTCAAATGGTTATTATTATGGCAAAACATATGAAAATATTATTGATAAAAGATAAGTGATAAAGCCAGCAATTCCTGTATTCAATGTTTACAAGGCAAAATAAATTCAGCAAATTGCTTATCATGATTATGTTGAAATAATTCTACTTCACAGTATGTAATACAGCTTATTAAGGGGCACATTTATTTTAAAATTCTTTTCATGTGCATAAAGAAGAAAAACTGAAAGTATCCAACAATATGTTGAGGATATTACAGGGGCATGGTAGCCATTGTGAGGATCATAAATGTAAATAGGTTCTTATATTGACATTATTTTAAAAAATAGAATGTGTAACTTTTGAGAAAATAAAACACTTCCATTATCCTGGGACAATAAATTGAGCACCCAAATATAATGTTCATCAGATTCTTTGGGAAAAGTTATGTTTTAACATGGATAGTTTGCCAGTATAATGGTAATCTTGGTTGATATATATCATATTTTAGAGATTTTTGAATTCCATAGGTATACCAGAAGTAATAATAGTCTATGATTTGAAAAACTTGAAGAAGATATTTTATAAACATTGCCCTTTTCCTTTTTGACTTAACAGTAGATAAAATGTATATCTTTGTTATTGAAAGCATTTCAAACATTATAGTAGAAAGCATTTCTAAACATATGCAAGAGAAAAATAGGGAAAGGAAAAGAGTTTCATTAAGCAGTGGTTTAAATGCCTTTGTAAGTGGCAACTATGGTAGGGGTTAAATATGCATTTGTTTTAGCAAAGCTTCTTTTTTTCTTTTCTTTTTCTTCTTCTTTTTTATTATTTTTTTTAAAATCAGCTCAGCTAAAATCTCTGTTATACCTCAACAAATTGTAAAAGTGAAGGGCTCTTGGGTCCAGGACTCTTTGGAGAGAAAGTGCTAGCTCAATATTGTACTTAGCCCCACAGTAAATTAATTACTTAGGGCTTATGTGGTTTTTATGCAGGACACAATCATTTTGAGGTTGGGAGTTATTTATTAAAGGTATATTAAAATCATAATCTAGGCAAGAGAATAGTGAATAATATGCAAAACAAATGCTGAGCATAGTTAATTATCAACTTAAAAATTTAAGAATGTAAGGTTAGGTTAAGTGCTGTAGAGATTTGGCTGAAACAACTGTATTCTTAATATTATTACATATCATCTGCTGATTAGTAAATCAGCTGATGCTTATTCATCAAGGACTTCCATGCCCAGGAGTTTAATAATTGAACAAGACGATGTAGAGCAAAGCAGGCATATATGCTAGTTAAGAACACAAAGAATGACAAAATTAACAAATAAAATGTTAACATAGAAGTATATAAGAATATCACAAATAATCATGTACTTAGTTTTATAGCATGGATAGAGAATAAGATACCCACTAAATTTAAATTTTCGCATGTGGCATTTAATATTTTTTAAATAGCATACATAAAATGCATATCTATATACCTACAAATCAGCTTAAAAATGAAATAAAATAAAACAGTATCCACACGTTTGAAGCTTAGTATATTCTCCCCAATCACATTCCCCTTTTTTACCAAAATTGCTGTTATTTTGAAGTTTGTGCTGTTAATAGTTTATCTTCTATTATAGCTTTAGCGTATATACTCCTGGAATTCATTATATGAATATATAAAAAATTATCCATTCTGTAGTCTATGTATATTTAATTTACAGTTTTTCAGTATTTTGAATAATGCACATTCAGTTCACATTTTCAAAATTTTAGATTTTTTTTTTTTTTTTTTTTTCAGACAGAGTCTCACTCTGTCAACCAGGCTGGAGTGCAGAAGTGCAATCACGGCTCACTGCAGCCTTGACCTCCCAGGAGTCAGATGATCCTTCCACCCCAGCCTCCCGAGTAGCTGGGATTACAGGTATGGGCCACCACACCCAGCTAATTTTTCTAATTTTTGCAGAAGTGGGGTTTCACCATGTTGTTTATGCTGGTCTCAAATTCCTGGGCTCAAGCAATCCTCCTACCTTGTCCTTCTAAAGTGCTGAGATTACAGGCATGAACCACCATGGCTGGCCAGGTATCAATTTTTATTTGTGAGAAAGGTCTTTAATTTTGTAACAAGGATCTAATTTTGTATTAACAATGGATCATCCTCATAGGATTAGTTTGAGACTCTTCCTGTTTTTCCTATTCTATGAAAGAATTTGTAGAAGATTGACATACCTGTTCATTGAATGTTTAGTAATCTGTCCTATAAAACTATTTGTGGCTCTCTGTGTAGAAAAATTTTGAATTACTTATTATGTTTCTTTTGGGTTATAGAACTCTTTAAGTTCTATTTCATATTGAATGAGGTAATATAAATTTGTTTGGAAATTTGTGGAGTTTTGTGTATTTTTAAATATATTGGGATATTTTTAGTCATGTATTATAATTAAAAAATCTCTACTACATCTGTGTATCATTTTGTTAACTACTAATATTATTTGATTGTTATTTGTTTTATTCTTATTAATTAGTCTTGCCAAAGGATTCTCAATGCTACTACAGAGTCTTTATATAGACTCAACTTTGGACTTTGTTCTTTACACTTCTCTATTTTGTTTTTATTTTATATTTTATTAATTTGTAATATTATCTTTATTAGTTCCTTGTCTCTGCTTTTCTCGAGTTCATGAGGTCATTTTTCTACTAATTCCTTATTTTTGATGCTTAGTTTATTAACTTCAGCCACATACAAAGAGCTGTTTCAAAATCTACTCTTGTCAATTTATTTTTAAAGTTGTCAAATTTTGCTTTACATATTTTGAAGCTATGTTTTTAGATGTACACCAATTTGGAATTATTATATCTTTTTGGTAAATTAAAATATATCAAAATATGCAGTTTTTCTTTATCTCTATTAATTCTTTTGCCCTGAAATTTATGTTGTCTAAAATTAAATGGTTATACCAGCTTTTCATAGTGAACTATTTTCTGTATATATACTTTCTTCATTGCTTTACTTTCTACTTTTCAGTGTTGTGTTTACAAGTACTTCTTAAAAGCAATGTATAATGGGATTTTGTTTATGTCTAATCTAACTCTTAAATGAGAGGGTGGGATGTTTTAAGTCCCATCATCCTTCCTCTTGCCTTATGTGGTATTGTTCTTTAGGATTTTTGTGCTATCTTGATTTTTTCCCCCATTTGTAACCTCCTTAGACATATTATTATTTAATGCTGCCAAAGGTGTTTTATTTTTACCTATATAGTCATCATGTTTTCCAGGTTGATTTTCTTTCTTCCTGAAGTCCATCTTAAAATTTCCTTTAGTGAGGGTCTGGTACCATACTAGTAAACTCAATTTATATTTATCCCAAAATATTCTTCTTTGTACTTGGCATGCAAAGATAATTCAAGAGTTGCGATTGTAGACTTATCTAATTAACTGGAAGATTTAGGATAAAAATATAGCCAAATTTTTATAAAAATCTTTGGTTTAAACATCTTCTGAATATTTTTATTTGGAATAAGAGCCACAGCCAGACTTCCTGGTTATAACGGCTTACTCTTTCCAAGGCTATGCCAATATTTTTAGTTGAAATGCCAAATGCCAATATTTGTGTTGGATATGTATGTGCTTTGCAAACTACTACATGGGCAAACATGGCTGCCACCTTGTAGAAACACCTTCTAACAACAACCAGAACAAGAACAACATCAAAAACCTCAGACTTTTTGTCTCTCAAAACCATATCTTGCCATCTGAGGTTTCCTAGCTGATCTTTCAACAGTTCCAATTTGTCCCCTTTTCTGCTAGCAGAGTTATTTCTCTAAAACGATCATCTGATTATTTCTTCACTTTTCTTAATATTCTTTAGTGATTCCCTTTATTGATTATGATTAAATATAAACCTCTTTGCCTTAAACATAAGTCTCCCCCGATAAGCTTCCTGTTAGCCATATCTTGCCATTTCCTTCCCCTTTTCCACATGCAGTACTTAGAAATTTCCTATGTGCCTCTTAGACTTTGCACAAATTCTTCTTTTTTTTTGTGTAATGCTCCTCTGACCCCTATGCCCTTACCCTTCACCTTACCCTCATGCTCCATCCCTTCCCTTTGTTTTTCTGTCTGTGTCTCCATATTTTGTGATTGTCCTGTGAGAAGCACTCTGTATATCTACAGTCTGGGCTGGGTAGTTCTCTGAATTCTCTCAACATAGCCAGCACTCATTGTGCCTTATTATAATCATTCATTATATGACTGATTCTCCTTACTATTCTCTGATTATTAGATTAGAAGCTCATTGACAGCAGAGGCTGTACTTTGTCCGTCTCAGTATCATAAGTGCCCAGCATAGTGATAAACACGAAGCACGTGAATAAAAAGAAGTCTGGCTTAGTTACTAGGCTTTAAGTAAATGACTCATTAAATTAAGAAGACAATCTTAAAGGCACCTACAGCAGAACTTCTGTCTGAAGACCAGTATTTTATGGCTTAGCTGAATAGAAATAACAAAATTATTAGCTAACCTGAGTGTCAACACATGCACAATCTTCTTAATTTCCCTTTTCTGTTTATCTTCAGTTAGGGAAGTTTATAAAAGGTTAAATAACTGATCTGTGTCAAAACCCTTTCATAGTAACTGTGATGTGTTGAGTTTGAAATAATTTACTTATATGTAAAATTTTGGTGCTTGGAAACAAATTAAGATGGGAGAGTACAGATTATTCTTTGTTCTGAACCTTCTCCAATTATTAAAATCCTTATTCTATTGTTTCCTAGTCTAGAAAAGCTGATATAAAAAAACAAATGAAAACCCAAAACCTTGTTTAATTAAATACAGTATGTACATTTCCACTTCTGGCTAACATATTTAGAGATTTTTATACAATTTACATAAATGGATATTCATTATTGGTCTTAAAGTTATTCAGTTATGTCTTACCTGGAATTTATAGAGGGCAATTCTCATAAATTGAGTTTATACAGTGCCTGGCTCAGTACCATAAGAGACACATAATACATGTTTTTTTTATAATGATGTTAAAATGTTCAGTTGCAAAGGTGGGCTGTGGTCACATAATCTTTCTATTCCCTGTTCAATGAATAATTCAAGTAGTAGCCTTCACACTTCTCATAAGATTGAGAAGACATATCTATTCCCAAGTCTTGTTTTCTATTATTGAGATGTAAGAAGCTACTGCAAATACAAAGTCTCTGGGGACTTGTTACAGGGGCCAGCTTCAAGTTTCCTTTATGAACTCAAAAGGATGTGCCAGGAGAAACTTCAGAATAGAATCACTAGTGAAAAAGCAGACATAGTTTTGAAGGCAGTATTCACATTACATGGAAAGTGTATGTGTATTTAGCCAAACAATGTGTGCTTGGAAGGGAGGGGGTGTTCCTTCACCTTTTTTGTGTGTTTTATGAACATAACCAAATGGTGAAATCTCTTTATGGATATTTGAAAATATATCATCTTGCATGTGGATGGCAGATTTTAAAATTATGTGCTTTATGTATGGTTATAATATGATACTGCACATTAATTTGATGCTTGTAATTACGATACTATATAAGAATCCCAAAAAATCTTTGTGTGTTTGTGTGTAGGGAGAAAACAAAGAAGAAAATGTAAACAAATGTAAAGCTACAAACAACTATTCAAATGATCTTGTAACATACACCCATTGGACAAAAGCAAAATAAGGCATTCATTAGGTCTTAGACTATGATCATTAAAGTGTAATGTCTATTAGTTCAAAAGAAGATAATGTGGGAGGTAAACTACATAAGCTACATTTAGTTTTAAAGGAAAATTTTCTGTCTTGAATGAAAACATTCTCATCTGTGCTTTAGCTGAGACTTTACATTTTATTCCAGGTATGTAAAAATAAATATATAGCAAAACCGTTTATTCCATTTCCCAAAGATACTAAATGCTTCATGAAAGCAAAGAGTATTAAACTCTAATAACGAATTTTCTATAATCATGGAAAAACAACTTACTAGGTTTTTTCTTTCTAGGTTCTGATTTAATGAAACCAACCATTTTCTACACTGCTAACTTTCCTATTTCAAGCGGTGACTGGAAAGAAGTCCTAGGTGAATACTCTCGAAAATATTGCTTCATTTACAATTTTGAATAATACTTTCATAAGAAGTCTGATGAAAAAGACAGCCCAAACAGGAAAAACAATAGAAAAGTTTATGACGTATAAAATGAATTCTTCGAAAGAATTTTGTTTCAAAATGCCAAGGGTTATAAGTCAAATATATGCAGTGCACATTACTATTTATTACCTCGCATTGGCTGAAATTCATCTCTTCTGACAACTCTGGGTAAATCATGTTATATATTTTATAAAATATGAGTGTTGATCCTTTTCTGAAGATGCCACTTAGTGTGTGAACTCACTGCCAATGGCTGCATCCCAGTTGCTGAAAGCTCTTTAAGACCTCTACTTGTGTGGAGTCCTATGGCAGTTGAATCAGAGAAGAAAAAGTATTTATAAGAAAACACATGCAAAAGGTTGATAGCTCGTCCAGTTTTTAGTGCACAGACTGACAGCTAAATACAAATTGAGAAATGTAAGTTTCACTTCAAGCAAATTTACTGGGTGAAAACCTCATTTTTTTCATTTCATTTGAATACGTTCATTGCTTCTCAGAATATGCAACTTTATAGTGAGCATATTTTTTATTCTTGAAGGCTCATTATTTTACAGTGAGGTTACTGAACCTAGACCACATAGTACAGATTACCCAGAATAATATTAATCAAAATATACATGGTAAATGGGATTCCAAACAGTGCCAAATAGGCATCTGCTTTTAACAGAGAATAAAAAAGTACATTTAGTGCCTTTATTAAAAGGTATTATGGGCAATTTATTTTTAAGCCATCTCTCTAACACTATTAACTAGCATATAATTTAATGTACTCCCAAGCAACTTGACTTTTACTGTTTCCTTCAAAACATTAATTTGTAAAAGCAAGTTAATGTAAAAGACGCTTTGACCCTGAGAAAAGATTCGAATCATTAAAAATAAATTAAATGATCTTTTAGACACATGTAACAGTTACTTTGGGGCTTGCAAAATCACATATTTTCTGTTTCCATGTATGACATATTTCATTAGGAAAAATAAAGTCAGTGATGCTTCTACGGGAACAATTTATACCCTCTGAGTTAATAAAATCAGTTTTGGAAGTTTTGCTCTAATTTGAACAGAGTTGTCAGATGCCTAAATATTCATCAATGAACAAATTAGAGGAGTTCCTCCAAGTTTTTATATAGGAGAAATATATTCTCTGCCCATTTAGGAAGTTTTGGATTGGTTAGTGGGCACTGGGTTTCATACATCTTTATAGTGTTAACTTTATAGAGAAAAGAAAACCAATTCACTGCTATTGAAATGTAGCCAACCAATTTAATACTAAATAGGCATTGGAGATAATGATAGGACAATAAAAAAGTTTCTAGGTTAAGAAGTATAAGATAAACTGAAAATTGTGACATGTTCATGTGGGTGAAATATTTGAGTGGTAAGTGGCAAATAAAACTTAAATTATGAATGTAATACAAGGATGGATGCTCCTTTTAAAAAAGTGGAAATATTCAAAAATAATAGTACTAAATGAAAAACAACAATAAAAGCACAAACAAAATCTCAATGTCACCTGGATTGCCCCACAATAAAATTCCACTGCCTTACTGCCATTAATAATTTGGATAGTATCCTTCAATGTCTTTTCCTGTATATTTACATAATGATATATTTATATCTTTATGCATTGTGTGCACATGTACATAAAAGAAGTACACATTGCATACATATACAGTATATTATAAATAGTCCACAGCCAGTTTATTTTTTTTTCACTTGATAATAAAATGGACATCAATACTTCGCTGTTTACATCTTTTAGTTTTCTTACCTTTTCATGCTATTTTTGAGTAGGAATGTGCCTAAATAATTTAAACCATTCCCTATTGATAGATATTTGGATTATTTTTACTTTTTTTGTTTACAAAAAATCTAAAGAAATCCTTATGCTATCTGTGAGATGAATTTCTAAGTAACTGATTGGTTTTAATAAATATTATAAAATGATCTCTGACAAGTTTGTATTAGTTTGTGTCCTCTCCCAACAGTTGATAAAACTTAATAAGACTTTCTTCATATTTTATAAATACTTGAAATTATCAATCTTTAATTTTTATTAATCTACTAGCAAAAGATATAATGATATTAACATGCATTTCCATTATTACTGGTGAGGTTGAGCATTTTTACATGTTTATTGTACACACCTACACCTACACCTACACACACACACACACACACACACACACACACACACACACACAGAGTCCATTCATGTTATCGCTGTTATTTATAGTCTATAAAATTGCTGCAAATACTGAATTAGCAAATATGAATCATTGATGCTAGGAATTATATATATAATCTTACATAGAATTTTAAATCCTAAAAAAACAACTCATCCTATTTTGCAAAAGAGAAAATGTTCAGGAATGTTAAGTGACTTGCCTGAAAGTACCCCACTACCAGGTGCCAGAGTTTTGATTTGAGGGTTCCAAATAAATTTTAAGGGAACAGGTGAATCCTCAAATATAAAATTATAAATAAGAATCAACTGTACATACACATTATACATATAATGTAGATACATATATATACATTTGATCTGTCTCTTAAAATATTTTATGGACCTATTTATTTTCTTTTATAGAATCCATTCCTAGATTAGGTGTTATCCTTTCTTTATTCCATATTTTCCAAACATTTTCTCCTAGCTTGGACTTCCTGTTTTAAGTTCGTTAATAGCATATTTTACCATACAGAAGAATTACATTTCTACGTAGTCAAATATGTCAATTTTTCCTATATCCTTTGGTTTGAGGTTTTATTTAGAAAGGACTTCTTCACCAACTGATAAAACATAATTCTCTTTTCAATTTTCAGCACTTTAATCCACCTTGAATTAATTTATTCCTAAATGTGTATGCTTTGTTCTGAACTCTTTATTCTTTTTTAATTATCTATGTGTCTATGTCCAAATCAAGAGACATCCTGTTTTAACGGCTTAATTTTAAAACACATGATTGGGAAAAAAACCCTTCTTTTTATGGCACTTCTTTTTCAGAATTGTCATGGTAATTAACATTTTTCGAGATGCAGTTTAATATTAGCTTTTAAAATGTCATAAAAGGTTTTCTTGTATTTGTATTGGATTCCATATTAGTTACCTACTGCTATGTAACAAATTACTCCAAAATTTAGTAATTTAAAACAACTATGCTATTAACGTCATTAAATAGAAAAATGTTGTCCAAGAGTTTCTGTGCATCAGGAGTCAGCCCTGAGAGTTTTCCTGGGTGCCTCTGCCTCAAGATCTTTTATAAGGCTGCAAAGTGTCAGCAGGGACTACAGTCATCTCAAGCTATGAATGGGTAGGATTTGCTTCTGTGCTCACTCTTGTGGGTGTCAAGATACAGTTCCTCATGGACTATAGGACCAAGGGCCTTATTTTATCTCTGATTGTTAACCAAAGCCTGCCCTCAGTTCCTTGCTCCCTGTGTTCCCTTATAAAACAGAATATAATATGGCCACTGGATCTGCCTCAGAATCAGCCACAGAATGAAAAAGAGGAAATGAGACAACCAGAATTTTTCTGTAATCAAAAGTGAGAAGAAACAACTCATCATTTGTGGCATATTTCATTCATTAGAAGTGAGTAACTAGGTCCAGTCCACAGTCAAGGGGAGGGTACTACCCAAGGGCATAAAAACTAGGAGGTGGCTGCTCTTGGGGCCTATATTAGAGGTTGCCTGTACCACAAATGCATAGAATAACTGCCAAACTGGCAGCTTCACAATATTGATTCTTCCCATAAAATAATGTGGTAGATTTCCTTAATTGAATAGTTCTTCTTATATATGCTTTTGTTATTTTGTTACTGTAAATAGGATTTTATGAATTTCTAATTGGAGTTGATACCACTGTGATGCAAAAGTTTCTGTCTCTCTCTGTATGTATGTATATGTGCATATGTATTGACTTTACCTTTTGAATTTTCTCGGTTAGCGTATTTGGTCTCTAAACAACAATGGCTTTAATGTATGCCTTTTATGTATTGATACTTCCTATTTATTTTTCTTATTTTATTGTACTGGTTAATACAATCACAATGAAACTGTATAATTGTAGTAGTGGCAGCAAGCACCTTGTGTTACTATTGGCTTTACGGGGAAATATTTAATGTTTTTCCATTATCATAATATTTGTTCTTCGTGTCTGGTAGATATCTTTATAGTGTTCTTCTATTCTAATATTTTAGGTATTTTTTTCAAATTAGAAATTTGTTTTGAATTTTATCACTGGTGATTTTTCATTATCAAATTATAATGCTTTTCATCTTTTAATATAATAAATTGCATTAGATTTTCCAAAGTTGAAACTATCTTTTGATCTCTAAATTGTACGGATTATTACACTGTTGAATTCAGTGAGCTGGTATTTTATATACAAGTTTTGTATTCACATTCAAATGCTAGACTGGTTTGTATCTTCTGTTTATCTTTATCATAAGTTTTTAATATGGCTCATGATACTCTGATAGAATGCTTTAGGAGACTACCATTTTAGCAATAATCATAGTTTATATGGTAATTATTGTGATGTCATGTAATGATTTGTATGCAGAGTCATGTGAAATTAACAACAAGCAATAAAGTAAAATTCTTTATTTTTAAACTTTTATTTTAGGTTCAGGGGTATCTGTGCAGATTTGCTATATAGGTAAATTGTGTGTCACTGGCATTTGGTGCAGAAATTATTTAATCACTCAGGTAATAACCATGGTATCTGAGAAGTAGTTTTTTGATCCTCACTTTCTTTCCACTTTCCACTTTCAGGTATGCCCCAGTGTCTGTTGTTTCCTTCCTTGTGTCCACGTGTACTCAATGTTTAGCTCCCATTTCTGAATGAAAACATGTGATATTTGACTTTCTATTCCTGTGTTAGTTCACTTAGGATAATAACCTTCAGCTCCATCCATGTTCCTGCAAAAGACATGTTCTTGTTCTTTTTTATGGTTGTATAGTATTCCATGGTGTATATGTACCATATTTTATTGAAGTAGTCTACAGTTGATTGGCATTTAGGTTGATTTCATGCCTTTACTATTAGTGCTGCAATAAGCATACACGTGCATGTGTCTTTATGGTAGAATAATTTATATTTCTTTGGTAATATACCCAGTAACTGGATTGCTGGGTCCAATGGTAGCTGTGTTTTAAGTTCTTTGAGAAATCACCAAATTGCTTTCCACAATGGCTGAACTAATTTACAGGAGCAGTGTGTAAATCTTCTCTTTTTTCCACAACTTTGCCAGAATCTGCTATTTTTTTGACTTTTTAATGATAGCTATTCTGACTGGTGTGAGATGGCAACTCATTGTGACTTTGATTTTATTGTGATATCGCATAACGATTTGTGTGCAGAGTCATGTGAAATTAGCAACAAGCAGTAAAGTAAAATTCTTTTTCTAAAACTTTTATTTTAGGTTCAGGGGTATCACTAATGGTTAGTAATGCTGAGCATTTTTTAATGTTTGTGGGCCATGTGTATGTCTTCTTTTGAAAAGTATCTGTTCAGAACCTTTGCCCACTTTCTAATGGGGCTGTTTTTTTTTTTTTTTTTTTTTTTTTTACTTATTTATCTAAATTCCTTATAGATTCTGTGTATTAGACCTTTGTTGGATGCACAGTTTACAAATATCTCCTCCTGTTCTGTTGTCTGTTTACTCTGTTGATAGCTTCTTTTGCTGTCCAGAAGCACTTTAGTTAAATTAGATCCCATATATCAATTTTAGATTTTCTTTCCATTGCTTTTTGTTTCTTCATTATGAAATATTTGCCAGGTCCTATGTCCGGAATGGTATTTAATAGGTTATCCTCCATGATTTTTCTAGTTTAAGTGTTACACTTAAGTTTTAAATCCTTCTTGAGTTGTGTTTTGTGTATGGTAACAGGCAGGGGTCCAATGTCAATCTTCTGCATACAGCTAGCTAGTTTTCCCAGCACTATTAATTGAATAGGGGGAGTCTTTTCCCCACTGCTTGTTTTTGTCAGTTTTGTCAAAGATCAGATGGTTTTAAGTGTGTGGCATTATCTCTGGGCTCTCTATTCTGTTCCACTGGTCTATGTGTCTGTTTTTGTACCAGTACTATGCTGTTTTGGTTATTGTAGCCCTGTAGTATAGTTTAAAGTTGGATAATGTGATGTCTCCAGCTTTACTTTTTTTAGCTTAGGATTGCCTTGGCTATGCATGCTCTCCTGTGGTTCTGTATGGATTTTAAAATGTGTTTATTCTAATTCTGTGAAGAATGTCATTGTTAGTTTGATAGAAATAGCATTGAATCTGTATATTGCTTTGGGTTGTATGGCCATTTTAACAAAGATGAGTCTATCTATGAGTGTGGAATGTTTTTCCATTTGTTTGTGTCATCTCTAATTTATTTGAGCAGTGTTTTGTAATTATTGTTGTAAATACGGTTTGCCTCCCTGGTTAGAGATGTTCCTAGGCATTTTATTCTTGTTGTGGTTATCATGAATGGGATTGCAGTCTTAATTTGGCCCTTAGCTTGAATGTTGCTGGTATGTAGAAATGCTGCTGATTTTTGTACTTTAGTTTTGAAACTTTGCTGAAGTTGTTTATCAGATCAAGGAGGTTTTGGGCTCAAACTATGGGGTTTTCTAGGTATAGAATCATATTATCCAAAAACAGATAGTTTGACATCTTCTCTTTCTATTTGGGTGGATATATTTATTTATTTTGCCTGATTGCTCTGGCTAGGATTTCTAGTACTATGTTGAATAGGAGTGGTGAGAGAGGGCATCTTTGTCTTGTTCTATTTTTCAAAGGAATTGCTTCCCACTTTTGCTCATTCAGTATGATGTTGGTTGTGGGTTTTTCATAGATGGTTCTTATTTTGAAGTATATTCCTTCAATGTCTAGTTTGTTGATGGTTTTCAACATAATGAGATGTTTAATTTTATAGAAAGCCTTTCTGCATCTGTTGAGATGGTTGTGTGGTTTTTGTTTTACCTCTGCCTATGTGATGAATCATATTTATCAATTTGCATGTATTGAAGCAACCTTGCATACCAGGGATAAAACCGACTTGATCATGGTGGATTAGCTTTTTTACGTACTGCTAGATTTGGTTTGCTAATTTTTTATTGAGGATTTTTACATCTATTTTCATCAAGGATAATGGCCTAAAGTTTTCTTTTTTGCAGTGTCTCAGCGAAGTTTTGGTATCAGGTTGATGCTGGCCCCATAGGATGAGTTCGAGAGGAGTCCCTCCTCCTCATTTTTTTTTTTTTTTGAATAGGAATGGTACCATTTCTTCTCTATTCATCTGGTAGAATTAGGCTATAATTTCATTTCATACTAGGCTTTTTCTGTGGTAGGCTTTTATTACTGATTAAATTTTGGAACCCATTATTGGTCTGTTCAAAAATTCAGTTTCTTCCTGGTCAATCTGGGGATTTTGTATGTTTTCAGGAATTTATCTATTTCATCTGAGTTTTCTAGCTTGGTTTCATAGAGGTGGTCATAGCAGTCTTCTGAAGCATTTTCTTTATTGTTGTGTGATCAGTGGTAATGCCTCTTTTGCCATTTTTCATTGTGTTTATTTCAATCTTCTCTCTTTTTTTCTTTACCAGTCAAGCTAGTAGTCTGTCTTTCTTATTTATTCTTTCAAAGAACCGACTACTGAACCCATTGCTCTTTTTAATTGTTTTTCATGTCTCAATTTCCTTCAGTGCAGCTCTGATTTTGGTTATTTCTTGTTTTCTGCTAGTTTGGGAGTTGGTTTGCTCTTGTTTCTCTAGTTTCTCTAGATGTCTAGGCTTTTAATTTAAGGTCTTTTTGACGTTTTGATATGAGTGTTTAGAGATGTATGCTTCTCTCTTAACACTGCTTAAGCTGTGTCCCAGAGATTCTTGTATTTTTTACCTTAGTACTCATTAGTTTCAAAAAATTTCTTGATTTTTGTCTTCATTTCATTGTTTATCCAAAGTTTACTCAAGAGCGAGTTGTTTAATTTTCATATAATTATATGATTTTGAGTGATTTTCTTAGTATTGATTTCTGTTTTTATTGTGCTGTGATCTGAGAGTGTGATTGGTATGAATTTGAGTTTTGTGTGTCTGCTGAGGTTTGTTTTATGCCCGATTGTGGAGTTGATTAGAGTATGTGCCATGTGATGATGAGAAGAATATATATTCTGTTTTTCTTTGTATTCTGTGTAGAGAGTTCTGTAGATGTTTATTATGTTCATTTAGCCAAGTGTTGAGTTCAGGTCCCAAATATCTTTGCTAGTTTTCTGCCTTGATGTTCTGTCTTATATTATTGCTGGGGTGTTATAGTCTCCCACCATTATTCTGTGGTTATCCAAGTCTCTTCATAGGTCTCTAAGAACTTGTTTATGAATGTAGGTTCTCTTGTGTTGGGTGCATATATATTTAGAATGGTTAGATCTTCTTGTCAAATTGAACCCTTTACCATGATGTAATTTCTTTCTTTTTTATCATCATGTTGTTAGCTGGCTGCAATGCAGACTTGTTTGTCTGATTGCTTTATAATGACAATGGTATATGTACTTAAGTGTGTTCTTATAATGATTGGTAACAGTCTTTCCTTTCCATATTTAGTGCTTCCTTCAGGAGCATTTGTCAGGCAGGTCTGATGGTCATGGATTTCCTTAACATTTGCTTTTCTGAAAAGAATCTTATTTCTCCTTTGCTTATGAAGTTTAGTTTGGCTGGATATAAAATTCTTGATTAAAATTTCTTTTTTCTTTAAGAATGCTAGAAAATAGGCACTGAATCTTTTCTTGCTTTTAGGTTTTTTTTTGTGTGGAAAGGATTGCTGTTAGCCTGATGGGGTTCCATTTTTACGTGACTTGTGCCTTCTCTCTAGCTGCCTTTAACATTTTTCTTTCCTTTCCTTTTGACCTTGGACAATCTTATCACTATAGTCATCTTGTAGTATCTCACAAACATTCTCTGAATTTTCTGAATTTGAATGTAGGTCTTTCTAGTGAGGTTGGGGTAATTTTCATGGACGATTTACATAATACCATATCTCCCAGAGGCTTTGTTCATTCTTTAATCTTTTATCTTTATTCTTTTCTGACTGAGTTATTTCAGAGAAGTGGTCTTCAAGATCTGAGATTCTTTCCTTAGCTTGGTCATTTCTGTTGTTAATACTTGTTATATTATTTTGGATTTTTTTCTTTTTCTTTTTTTTTTTTTTGATGCTCTGGGGTTTTGTTTGTGGTATGAGGTGGGTTCAGTCAACTGGATTTACTTCTGGAAGTTTTTATGGGGCTAAATCTCAGCTCAGCAGTTGTGAGTTGCATTCTCTAACACTAGAGGCCTGGTTTCAGGCCTTTGTTCTCTGGCTTTTCCTGGTTAGGAACATGCTATGGAGGAGACGATGAGGTATTCCCAGACTACTGGCCACAGTACTCTAATGTTTGATGCCAGCCAAAGATCTTTGTCAGGGAAGTGACAGTGAATTCTGTGCCCATTCACATGTGCCAGCAGCAGAGGGAGCATGGCTAGATGCACAAGAGTTGTCTCGGGCAGGATACCAGTGGAAGTGGGGCTGTGTTGTTCCTTTAAGTGCTCACACATGTGGCAGTGGCAGCAATGGGTGTGGCATGACAGGCATAGGGCTGTCAGCCTCTATGTGTGCACTTGCAGTGGTGGTGGTCACAGTATGGGGTGGAGGGGCAGGGTAGTTTGAAATTCTTAAATATATAGAAATAAATACAGCCCCGTATTGAGATCTTTACCATGCATTAATTATTCATATGTATGAGGCAGCAGTAGGAATTTATTTAAAAGTCACACTTTTAACAGAAACTCTAAATTACAATTCAGAAAGTGCATTGCTGTAAGGTAGTATTTTTAAGATATTGGAAAATTATTTTGGATGCAAGAATTTTACTTTTCTGAAAAAAAGCCCCATACTTGTCATGTTTTGAAGATACCAATGTTTTGTTATTTCCTTACTGTAGATGTTTACTGTGTTGGTAAAATGTTTATCAGAAATATTTACTACTCTATCCTGAAAACTAATAGACTATTTTTTGAGCAGTTTTACCTTTATAAAAAGAATTAGAAAGTAGACTTACCACATATCCCCTCACCCACTACCCCTGCCTCGTTTTCACAATTATTAACTTCTTGTATTAGTGTACTACATTTGTATTATCTTATTTTTAATACCTTGAATGCAATTATTAAGTCATCTGCTGTAACTTGTTACTTTTTTTTTTTTTCTGAAAACATCTTGCAATTTTATTTTGGATGATAAATTTGAAAAATAAATAGCTGGTATTTATATTATAAAATAAAAATAAGTTCATGATTGGTTGACAAACTAGTAACATGATTAAAGAAAATAAACATTTCTATTTTAAAAAATTAATAAACTTTTTAACAGTTAAAAAACAGAACATTAAATGTATAATGTTAACCGTTCTTTTTTCTTTTCTTTTTTTCTGAGATGGAGTTTCACTCTTGTTGCCCAGGCTAGAGTGCAATGGCATGATCTTCGTTCACTGCAATCTCCATCTCCTGGGTTCAAGCGATTCTCCTGCCTCAGCCTCCCAAGTAGCTGGGATTACAGGAACCAGCTATCACACCTGGCTGATTTTTGTATTTTTAGTAGAGATGGGATTTTGCAGTGTTTTCCAGCCTGGTCCTGAACTCCTGACCTCAGGTTATCAGCCCCACTTGGCCTCCCAAAATGCTGGGATTACAGGCATGAGCCACTGCTCTTGGCCTATCATTCATTGAAGTTGTATCTAAATATTTCCATAAAAAAGTGGGAGGAATCACTTAAAGTGATAAATAGTTGTAAATATATAAACACCAAACATCTATTTAAAACTTTTAACATATATCAGACTTCTTAAACATTATGAGAACCACTTTTCAAATGTCAGAGATAAGAATATCCAACAATCTGCTCCTTCATAAAAGCAAGAAAACAAGTGACAAAAAATGTTAAAATTACCTTTTTCAGAATTCTGTAAATTAACTAAACACTCGTTACTACAATTTGAGGAAAGATAAATTTCCTTTCTACTAATAAAAAAAGGCACATCATCTGAATTGCAGTAAGAAGAGTGAGCTTTAATGGTTCCCTGTCCCCATGCCCCTTTCTGTAGCTCCACACTAGCCTTGAAAACTAACAGCTTCACGACTACCATATCTGTGAAAGGCAGTGGTCTGGCAGCTACATAAGGGGATGAGAGATTTCAAATTCCCTCAAAATCCTATCTCCAGAGAATTTTTACCACTTGCCCTGTCTGGCAGTTCCATGAAAAGCTTCCTCCTTGGGGCTTGTCTTTATCTGATATTATTTAGAGTTCTTTCTGTGTGTACACCTGTATCCCCAAGCCATTTGTATGAAAATTGAGTGGTAATTGTCTAACATCACAGCTACTTGAGGAAGCAATAACAAACAGTTGGGGCTAAAAATCAGCTGATTAAATAAAAAAACCAGGAAGAATATGGGAGAATAAAATGTTCATAAAGGGCTTTGTAAAGTGCCTACATATTCCTAGAAATCTATAAGGCCACAAAAATATAGAGGGCTGTATATATGTACGAGTGATGTGAGAAGTGGTAATCTCTCACCCCTGCTGATTTAGAGGCTCTGCACTAGCAAGAATCGAAGGCTAGAGTTGTAATCTTCCTGGAAGTGGGTTAAAAGTGTGTTATTAAACACATGAAGAATGCCTGGTCAAAGTTGGGAGACTTATTGGATCAAGAGATTTAGAAAAATATTTGTCCAATTGTTAGCCGACAACTAAGCCAACCAGAGACTTTAGTGGCCATACGTAACAGAATATATAATTTTCAGATTTAGTCCAAAATAATGATTAAGCAAACAAACATCAGCAATGATTTCTTGCAGGAAATGAGAGCACATTTGTGGGAATATTCAATTACATTTATAGAATTGCCACATTATTTTGTTTAAAAGGTCTAGTTCTTAATAAAAGATACAAGATCCGCAAAGCAACGAACAGGTATGACCAATACATGGTAAAAAAATTAATCAATAGAAACTGTTCCTGAAGAAGCCCAAATATTGGACTTTAAAAAGATGTCAAACCACCTATTACAGAAATGTATAAAGAGTGAAAGAAAATAATGTATAAATAATTAAAAGAAAGTATGATAATGATATAACAGCAGATAGAAAATATGAATAAGGAGATAGAAATAATGAAAGAGAACCAAATGGAAATTCTGAAGTAGAAAAGTATAATACCTAAAATAAAAAATGTAATAGAAATGCTCAAGAACAGATTTGAGTTGGTAAAAGAAAGACCAGTGAATTTGAAGATAGGTCAACTGAGAAAATTCAGTGTGAAATGCAAAGAAAAAAAATGAGTAAAGTGACCAGAGACTCAGAGACATTAGGGCATAGTCATACTAATATGTACATAACAGAAGTTTCAGAAGCGGATGATAGTGAGAAAAAGATAAAAATAATACTTGAAGAGATAAAATCCAAAAAATTCTCAAGTTGATTAAAAGTTTTAATACATACATCCAAGAAGTTCAGAAAACTCCAAGTAAGATAAACTCAAAGACAGTTACACCTAAACACATCATAATCGAACTGTCAAAACTATAAATAGAGAATGCTTGAATACTGCTAGAGACAGATGATTCATCTGTTGAAGATACTACAATAAGATCAGCATTAGTTTTCTCAGCAGAATCCACGAAGGCCAGAAGACAGTGTAATGATCTACTTAAAGTGGTGAAAGAAAAAAAGATTCCAAATCAATAATTCTGTAGCCAGTAAAACTATCCTTCGTGAATAAAAGAGAAATTAAAACATTCCCAGATAAACAAAACTAAGAATATTTGTCATTAGAAAATTTGTTCTACAAAAATACCAAGAGAGTCCTTTGAGTTCAAATGAAAGGACACTAGATACTCACCTGAATGTATACAAAGAAATGAAAAACACCAGCAAAGGTAGCTAGAAAGGTAAATATAAAAGACAGTATAGATATACTTTGTAACTAACTATATTATTTTTCTGTGTGACTTAAGGAATGACTTCATAAAGCAATAATTTAAAAATCATGTTCATTAGATATTCTGAGTTCCTGGTATCTACGTATGAAATTTAATATTAGTTTGCCAGTTTCTATGGAAAAATCAACTGGGGTTTTGATAGGAATTGCTTTGGATCTGTAAATCAGTTTGAGGTAGATTCCCATCTTAAGAATATTAAATCCTCTGGTCTAGGAGTATGAGGTATATTTCCATTTATTTAGGCCTTCTTTAATTTTTCTCAACAATGTTTTGTAATTTTCAGAGTAAAAATTTTTGCATTTGTTTTGTTAAATTTATTCCTGAGTAATATTGATGCTACTTTGAGTGGAATTGTGGTTTTAATTTCCTTTTCTATTGTTCACTGATACAACTGATTCAGAACAGTTTTATAGGAATACTTTTAATCACTGTTTAGGTAACTTGGATAACAAGTTTGGTTTTAGGAATGAGAAAAATAGATCCATTCAAGTTTTTATAGTTACCATGACTAATGCTGCTAAAATCAGAAATGTTTTGGTCATACCACAATTTTGGAAGAGAAGATCTGAGATAGATATCTTTGTAAATGGTTCAATGCTGGAATACATTTTTTTATGAGGATTGATAAGATTTTACCAGATAACTCCATGGATTTGCAAAGAAACTGGTAGAAATTCAGTTCAGATTCTTGGAAAATGCAGTTGCTCTTTGACAGAACTCAGTAAGAATTCTGAAGTGAACTATGAGAACTCTGATACCATTTGCTAGAAGATATTTATATAAATTTTGGTTTTAAAACTTTGCTATCATCAGAATAAAACATTTTGAATTCATTAAATATGTAAATAAATTGAATATACTGTATATACTTTTAGATTCCCATATAAGCCAAACAACAGCAGCTGTCTGTTGAAATTATTTTTAAGTAGAAATAAAGTTTATATTTGGTTTTGTTTGTGCAGCTTACTAAAGATGTTTTACAGGAAGTGAGTGTTATTTTGCATAAAAAATAGAAAAAGAAGATCATACTTTTTTCAGCATTGTTTCTATGGTTTATGTAGATAAATTTATTTTCTAAAGCATAAAAATTAAATATATGCATGTTTTCCGTTTATATGTTCATGTGTCTGTCATCTGCTTCGGAAAAGGTCCCAACTATCTTATAAATTAGAAACCATTCTTATACAAAATGGTTTAAATAATTCAATTTAGGTTCCAAGGACAAGTGCGTACTTTCATTTTAGAAATATTGATTGGTATCTTTTCTTTTTTGTTCTATACTCAGTTGCTTACTCAAAATCTATATTTAATTATTTAATAATGTTGCAACTGAACCTTTCCAATATTGTCTTCTGATATACTCCTACTAAAGATGTTCTTCTCACAGTTTCCCTCATCTCAATTATTGGCAACACTGTTCTTCTAGATGCTCAGGAGAAAAGCCCCAGTCATTCTTGAATCTGCTTTTTCATACCCCATGTTCAATCTACCAGAACACTGTGTTATATTCTTTACATTGATTGTCTTATTTATGGCTAACGAATCTATGCAGTAGGCATTATTTTTAAATAAATAAACATTAATAAAAGACAATAATAATAATAGCATTTTGTACCAGGTACTCTTCAAGTCATCTTACTTATAATAGCCCAGATTATCCTACTAATAACTCTATATAGTTGGTACAATTCTTATATCCATTTTACATGTGGAAAAACCAAGGCATACAAGGCTAAGTATCTTGTCCAAATTCTCAAAATTAATAAGCGTAGGAGACAAGTTTCAAACCCAGACATAGTACACTAAAATACAGTAAGCACTTGCAACTCTAAAGAGGAAGTTATAGGAAAACTTCCCAAATGAAATACTTCATAACAGATACTAAATGCATAGAATTTTATTTTCCTTTTCTAAACAATATCCAACAGATATTTACCTAATTTTCCATACATGAGAGACATTAATGAAAAAGGTGACTCCAGTGTGTTTCTTGCCTACAGGAAAATCATAATCACATAGGAGAAGGGAGAATAAATTTAAAAATGAATAAATGAATAAAGTTATCATTAAAATATGAAATATGAGTATTTTTCACATGTAAGTCAGATTGCTAAATATATTGCAACAATCACTTGTGATACACAGATAAGTTTGTAAAATAGAAGTGAGGTATTCAGGCTGGGTGTGGTGGCTCATGTCTATAATCCCAGCACTTTGGGAGGCTAAGACAGGCAGATTGCTTTGAGCTTAGGGCAGCATAACAAGACCCCATCTTTATAAAAAATACAAAAATTAGCCTGGCGCTGGTGGCTATAAGTAGTGAGCCTTTAGAAACATTCTATTTTCTTTTCCACTCGGAAACACAAATGCTGATTCTGCAAGGTATGTATGGTAGGAAATGAAATTAAATGACAGATCTGAAAGATGGGTTTTGAACTAAACAAAATACAACTTTAGATTTTTGGGGGTACAGGAATACATTGCATTTTTCTTGCAGAGTATTTGGCAGATAAAAGCCAGTTTGTAAACTGCATAATTGCAATGGTATTATATAAGATATTAAATGTATTAAATGCAACAGAGTATTTAACCAAAGTCCTTTCTCTTTTTCACAAAAACAAGTCACATGCAGAGAAAAGGTAACAACTGATAGATAAAGATATTTTAAAATGCAGGTCTTAAATATTTACAGATTTTAGAAAAAAATTCTTTTTAATTCTCAACTACATAATGTTTAAGGCTTCTCAGATTATTCAAGTCATTGATATTTACCTCTGTTTCTATGACTATCAAACATGCAGTAGAGACAATAAGAGAATTTTTTAAAATTATATTCTCTAAAGAAGTTCATTATAGTAGCAAATAAATCTTGCTACTTGAATACTTTTAAATGAACTCTTGATGATGTAAAAGAACAGGACTTATTCTTAAAGATGTAAAAGAATAGTTCAATCAAATAAAGTACATGTGTTTTCTATGTAAATTGCAAAGATGAAAAACATTTTAGTTCATGGCATTAAAGTCACAGGTCAAAGTCAAGAGTTTATTGCCAATTTAGAGGAAAATTTCTTTTCAATGACATATGGCATGACCTTCAACTTCTACTAGTTGTAGAATGGTTAAGGTCAACTCTTCGTACATTCAGAAAATCCAAATGATGTACATGACAAATGGTAGAGTCTATTGTAACTGATTTCTGGGGCAAACACAGTAAAATATTGCACTGTGGGATGAAAGGTTATTGACCTTGTGATATTATGCCTGACACTAATCATTATTTCCCAATTGAGCTATTTGGAAGGATAGTTAATATTTTGTTTGTTATGTTTTGTGATCATTTATATGAATTGGAAAGGCTCTGCTCCCTCCCTCCATCCCACTAAATGGAATACAGTTATTTCCATTGGGATTTTGTCAACTAAGAACAAGTTTTATTGAACAAAAGAGTGTTTTAATTTACTTTCTTTCCATACAGAATTTCTTTTTTGCTTCTGTTTTAGTTTTTTTTTTTTTTGCCTCATATAATAGGAAAAAATACGAACCTTTGTGAAGAGTTAAATTTTCAATGTTAGTACTTTATTATCCAGAAAGAAAAATAAATATTGAGCATTTGCTCTTTATATACTAAAACTATCCTGACATTTTTTAAAGAAGCCTCAATAAACACTGATTTAAACATGGTTAATCTATCTTGTCTCTAAAATGTGCTCTGCTTTTGGGATCTGTAGCCCTGCCAGTGGATTTTTTTTCTCTTTTCCTAAGTTCACATGTTCTCACCTATTGTCCTTTTCTCCTGCTCTCTAGAAGTCCACTTGCCAATTAACAATGTTACCCAGAGATTTTCTCATAGCACACTGGACTAATGCTATTGTTCTTTTTCACTATATGGCCCATTCATTATAGTACTTTGGCTTTTTTGTATTTCGAAAGCTTAATACATGTAAGTACCACATATGCATTCATCTGCTGTTCTTTTTGTGTAAACCATGGTCTAAATTTCTCTGCACTAAAAATGCATTAGAGATCATCATTTGAATTTACTTTAGGCAATCAGAGCTATGAAAAGAAAGAAGCACTACATAAACTAATTTGCCCAACTGTTAAACCTACGAAGGGCAGGCAATGTGTATCTCACCCATTATTCTCCAGTTCTTCTTGACATGACCTAAAGCAGTAAACTTGAGCACCTAGGGTATCTGTGTAACCCAGGAAAATGGGCTCACTCTGGGCCCACTATTCGTGGGACTGCAGATAGAAAGAATCCTAAAAGCTGTAGTTGCAAAATAAAACTCTGCTATATCTTCTATTATGCAAGGTTTATCTTTAGTTACTGTATTATTATTATTATTTCTTTTGTTGTTATTATGTCTATTTTCAGGTTTGTTACTTTGCCTATACGATTATTTTACTAATATTTCTATTATTCTGGAATTAACCTTGCTATGTCCCTAACTTTTAAGCAACAAAGAAAAAAGTTTTTACATTTTAAAAATGGAAATCGGCTGTAAAATGGCCCAAATGTGACACCAAATTTTATGAGGAACTTTCCAGCTAACTTTGGCTTAAGAGCTGTAAGAAGCTGCACATCATCACTAGCCAGTGAAAGTAAAGCACAGAATATTTATGAGAATATGAAAAAAAAAAACAGGCTAAATGAAAGGCATTCTTTCTTAGGAAAGCTTACAAGAAAGGAACTCAAAATGCCTGGCACCTTTTTTAGGAAAAGTGTTCCAAGAACAGAAGTGTCCCAGGCCAAGCAACAACCTATTCCCATCACTTTTTAAAAGGTACATCCTAGACTGCCTTCTTTCCTTTACAGCATCATTTACTCATGTAGGATATTTTGAGAAGCATCCATCTCTCTAAAATGCTTTTATCCTAATAAATTAGGTAACCTATTGAAATAATTATTGTAAATGGTAAACCAGGACATTGGTGATAGCTGAGGCGATTTTCTTGTAGCAGGGATGACTGGGTTGTTATTGTTTTGGGGGAAATAAGAGCCATTCCATTGTTCTTATTTAGTCTATAATTAAAAAGGCATGTTAAAAAACTAAAAAGCAAAAAATGATATGCTCTTCAAAATAAGGTCTATAACTAACATTAGTTATAGACTAACTAAGGAGTGAACTAACTTAGAAGTGAAGAAGTTCACTTCTTCACCATGAAACAAAAAATATTTCTCTTCTCCTCATATAATTACATCCCTATAAAAAGAGTGCAGTTTCTATTCTGCATTTTTCTCAATCTGTCTCAAGGTAGGTGAGTTTCAAATGAGTATCTTAACAAAAGAAACACTTGGATTTCCTCATCTATGTGGTATTACTTTTATCTTATGAATGCCTTATAAACTCTTTCTCTTTTGGAGCCAGGCATCTATGAGACAGATCAGTTTACTGAATTTAAAAGCCCTATTGTCATTAGTAGAGTCCCTGCATTACTTGGGATTATCCAGAAAATTAGAACCAACAATGTCCGCACATATATACAAAACAGTGTCTGTGTGTATATATATAGAGAGAGAGGGAGGAAAAGAGAAAGAGGAGAATTATTATGGGAATTGTCTCATGAGATTGTGGAGGCCAAGAACTCCAAAGTTAATTTGGGACAAATAATTGCAAACCAAAGCTTGAGGTTACCCGTCTGATTGAGAAATGAGATGGTTAATTTTATGTGTCAACTTGAGTGGGCTATGGGATGTCCACATAGCTGGTAAAACATTATTTCTGGGTGTGTCTGTGAGAGTATTTCCTGAAAAGATGAGCATTTGAACAAGGAGACTAAGTAAAGAAGATCATATTCACTGGTGTAAGTGCACATTATCCAATCTGTTGTGGGCCTAAATAGAACAAAACGGAAGAAGAAGGGCAACTTTTCTCTGTCCCTGTTCCAGCTGGGACTGGGACATCCATCTTCTCTTGCCCTCAGACACTGGCACTTGTGATTCTTCAGCCTCTGCTCCCAACTGTAGACCCTCCTCCACTATGCCTATTCTTAGGTCTTTGGATCAGGAGTTATACCATCAGCTTCCCTTGTTCTCAGGTTTTTGGACTTGGACTAAATTACAACCACCAGCTTTCCTAGTTCTCCAGATTGCAGACTGTGGGAGTTCTTGGTCTCCATAATCTCATGAGCCAATTCCCATAATAAATCTCCTCTCTGTCTTCTCCCCCCCTCTATATATACACAGACACTATTGTGTATATGTGTGTGTGTGTGTATTATATATATATATATTATATATATAATACACACACACACACACACACACACACACACACACACACACACACGGTTCTATTTTTTTTTCTGGATAACCCTGAGTAATGCAGGAACTCTTTTAGTGACTGTAGTGTTTTTAAATTCAGGTGGTATCTCAAATTATAGATAAAAAACCTGAGATCGCAAACCTTAAGTTATTACTCTCAGGTCATAAAATAAGTATGTTACAAAGCTGAAAATAAAACCTGAAATATTGATTCCTGGGTTGGTACTCTAGCCTCCAGTACATCACCTTGCTTTTCCAACCTCAGTTGCCCAAACTCTCCCTTAGTTAGACTGTAAACCTATTGTTTTATATATTAAAATGTGGAAATAATTTTTTGTTTTGTTTTGTGTATTCAAGCAATATAGTAATTATTTTTATCTCCATTTCTAAGATAGCAACCTGAATCTTTATGGAATTTCCCAGGTCATATCACACATCAAATTCTAGATTATTAATTTCTAGGGAACTGTAGACTTTTATACTACAAGTAACAAACTGGGTTCAAAGAGAGAAATAATTTTTGCAAGTTAATCAGGAAATAAAGTCAGAATCTGGGCATATTCCATGTGTTGTGACTGTTCCAATCTCATGGAATCTATACTCCTGGTTTGGTCTGTTCTTACAAGAAAAGTGTCAAAACCTTGGTCAAGTATAATGAACAAGAGTGTCATCCACAACAGCAGTTAGTCAGAAAGAAGACGTATTATCCAAGGATGCTACAATATAGTATCTTTCTACTTGAATTAATCATTTTCAGAAAATAAGACTAAAAGTCCAGTTAAGAAGCAACAAGGGCAAAAGGGAGATTTACTGCTGATCGAAATGGACTAGGAATTCTTTGTTCAACCTCATAAAAATCATGCAGTGCAGTAGGGGGGAGAAATTCAAGAAGCATTTAGAAGACCAGTGGCAATGGTATTTCACTGTAAAGAAGAAAGAATGAGAGCATATTAGGTGAACCATAGCACCAAAGAAAGAGAAGTAGGTGCCTGCTGTCTTCCTTTGATCTTACCTTATTCATCATGGGGAACTTATCTATGTGACATAGAAAGTTTCTCCTCACAGGAAAAGAAAATGTTTTGAAAGAGACATATAAAATCTTCTTGTGCAATTCTTTATGTATATGCTAAAATATACTTCTGCTGCCAGAATTGGAAGATGAATCATATTTGTAGTATTTGCTAAAATGTAAAAAATTTGTTGACAACACAGTTGACAACAGAGATACATGTTTTAGATTACTTTTGTGGTAACTCTTGACAAAATTTTCTACAGAGATTTTAATTTCTGCAGATATTTTAACTTTTCCGATGTGCTTTCATGCCTTTTTCTCTATTCATGTATTTGTTAATAGATATTTGTGAAATGGCTGCTGGAGTCTGTTCTAGATGTTGGTGATGCATTGGTAAATAAGACAAACCTTGCCCTGACTGTTGGGAGGTTATATTTTCATGGTGGAAAGATAAGCAATGAACAACTAAGTAAACAAGAGGTTTTTGGAAAGTGACAAAAGAACTAAAATCAGATCGCTAAGACTGTAAGATCCTAGTAAAAGCAATCAAAAGCGGTCTGGGAGGATCATTGTGATGAGGGGACTCTAGAGTGAAAGGAGCTAGCCAGGGGGAAGATTATTATTAATTTCTTTTAAGCACTCTGAGAGGTATTTTTAACCCTGTGTTAATGCACCTATTTTACAAATTAGGAAAGTGAGACCCAGGAAGAATAGATGACTACCCTAGGGAGCACAGTGCATTAACAGTGTAGTTGAGGCTAACCCCAGGCCTTCTCATTTCTTTATAACCATTTTTAAAATATCAGAAATACATAGAAGATTAAGATTTATAGTATTATGGATTGGTAAAATAAATGCAAAATAAAAATGTTCATTATTCTGGAGTGATATATATTTTTCTCACTCAGTGTTATTGGATTTGTTTTCTGTGTTTTTTGTTTGCTTTAGTGTAGCTTATGTCTGTTTGTGTATTATGAACCAGTGCTTTAGAGTACTCATTTCTTTAATTAAAAAACTGTTAGTAAACTTAAACTAGCAATTACATATATTTAAAAGTACATATTTTACCAATAGAGGGATTCTAAACAGTTTTGTATTAGCAGGGATTCAAGAGTGAAATACATATACTTTTCTTCCCAGAGCATGGTGCCCATTTTCTAAACTTCTATATTTTAAGAATCCCCCACTAAAGATAAAAGTGCCAGACACAGTCTCCCAGCATCCCTTCTGGCTTGTCTAGATGCTTCACCCCAGATTCTGAATTAGCAACTAGAAAACAAATGAGCAAAGGTGAGAATCCATTTTCATGGTAGATGGTGGCCTAGCACCAACATCATTCATATTTTAGGGGCATCAGAGAAGCCAGGGCCAGTGCCATGCAGAGTAACAGAGCCAACCACAGCAGCAGTGCAGGGGCAGCATCTGGTATTCATGGGCCAGGAGTCTTCTCTGAGGTTTGGATTTTGGGTCATGGCTTGGCTGTTGCTGTCGTTCTTGCCTAACTGTTTTTGACTTGTCCATTTCTGAGATGCTAATGAGACTGTGAGCATGTCAGTATACTTCAACAGAATATCAGTAAATGTCCTCTCTGGTTAAATAGATCTGAAGTGATTTCTATGGTTTGTAACATTCAAAACATGTCTAGATATAGCTTATCTGAAGAAAATTATATGTATAACAGATATTACTTTTATTAGAAATCTCAGGTTGAAGCTAGGTCAGAAGACGACTATGTGAAATTTAAAAGAAAATTCTGCCCCTATTGAGAACCTCTGGAATTTTAAATTCATTGAGTCCTGAGGCAGGAATTAGTGGTGGGGGAGGGGTGAGGGTAGGGTGGAGTAAAGAGAAGATTTGGTTGAATTTTGTCTTTTGCGGGTGCAAAATTCTGAGCATTAGGGAAATACATTTTGCAAACAAAATTGGGGGAGCCTGAGAATCATGGGAGATGCCACATATATAAACAAAACCAATCTGTCACAAATTAATCTTAAACATATATAAAAACATATGGATAAAACACTTTAAAAAAAGTTTGAAAATATTTATAGTATATGTTTGTGAAAAATATATTGAACAAAATGAGAGCGAATTTCTTTAACCACTCTTTCTAGTTTTAGTCTCTATATTCAGAGTCTCATATTTGGAGGAAACAATAATGCCTTTCAATAAACTAAAGTAAACAAACAAACCCAACCACTCTACTAAAAGAAAGGGACAGAATAAAAAGTCTACTAGACATATTCTGAATGGTGAAATGCTCCAAATTTGGAAACATATTAAATAAGTGAAATATTAGTGCCAATGTGTGAAATGGCTTGCAGTTCTTTAATAATTTTCTACTTAGGAAGAGCAGGTGGCTTTTGAGGTATAAAGTGTATTAGAGAAAAATTAACTGGGAGCAAATAGTTGCAAATCAAAGCTTGAGCTAAATGCAAGAATGTGTGCCCAAACTCAGAAAATCCCAGAGAAATAATTGTTTTGGATAAAGATTTTATTTTTCAAAAGCATGTAAACCATAAACTCAAACTGAATTACCAAAATATGCACTTGCCATTTTTATAAGACAGCATCAGATACAATTTTTGACTTGCTCTATCTGCATGCTATGACTATAACACCAGTTGGCACAGGATTTTACTTCAAGAAGCTAACAGATAATTAACCATCTGAACACCCTCATGAGTGGCTCTGCTACTTGTGTTGGAGAAATTATATATGCAGAAGACATTGCACCATTGTCATTTCTACCTCATTACTATTTCTTGTTTATTTATTTATATTTCTGGTCCTAGGTGATAATGATTTGTCATTCAATATAGTAACCATCATCCTTTAAGATCCAGTCTAAAGCACAAGTATGAATTCAGCCTTATTTTAAAACATAACACACAATTATGTTGCTATTAAAGAGTTTAGTGAAAATGTTTTTGTAATGCATCACAAATAAAAACATTCCATTGTTTCGGCAGAACTGAGGTTCGAATAAAGACAGAGGGTACTTGACAGACAGGTATCAAAGTTTAGGCATAGTTAATATCCTCCTCTGACCCACAGGTCAAGAACTAGGCTTACATTAACCCTGGCTAATTTAGATTAACAAAGGTTTATTGAGAAAGCAGCAGGGGATCTATTAGAATGCCATAAATAACCAAACAGTGTTATATGGAATCAAGGGGATATCGATTGAGTTGCTGTCCTGGGAACTATGGGTAGCTTCTAATTTTCTTCAGCACTGCTCTATAATAGGACATCCCTGCATGTTTTACCAGATGGTGATTTTTCCTGAGTGCCACAGTTAAGTCAATGCTGCCAGGGGAAGTGGGAGGGGGCTAAGGAAACTGTCCTAATATCCACATTCAGGGAATTGAAGGAATGATTTCATCTTAGTGACTTAATATTCCAAAATTTCAACTGATATTTCATTTACAAGGTAGAAATTCCAGCAATTTAAATTAGTTGTTATTAATAAGTCCTAGATTTCATTGTTAAAAAGTTAAATTGAATGATTCTGCAGGGAATATGTTTAAAGGAACAAAGTAAAAGTGGGAAGAAGTAATAAAACATAAAATTTAATTTTTCAGCTTATGTCTTTCAAAAGCTTTATAGACCCAATTCCAAACACTTTGCAATTGTTCTTGTGTACGTCTTGTCCCTGATTCCAAGTTTCTCACACTCCTCATTGGCTCAAAACTTGTCATTTTCCAAGTCCTATTCAAATAATTTCTAATCCTAGTTTTGGAAGACTATTTTCATCTTCCTCCTGACCTCCCTCCCCTTCTTTGTCTCTTGTGATTTTATTATGTCAACTTCACCTATATAAAAGCTTTGTCTCCTTTCCATATTAGGCATCTGTGGTTGATTCATTCTCTGCTGGTTCTCCATTTCCCCTTTTTAAAAGTCTAGGAACTAGCATGACTGAGACAACTTCTCTGTAGAAGGTAGAGGAAGGTGGAGAAAACTTAACCGAGAAGACAATTAAGACTGGTGTGAAATGATAATAGAAGTTGGGAAAAGGAGTCTGAGATAAGCAATGTGTAATATGTATATATATATATATATATACCATTTTGTATGTAGATTTTGCTGCTCTAATTTCAGTATTAATTTTAGAAATCCCAACTTTCATTTTTTTTTTCATTTCACAACAAAACAGGTTCCTTGAACAGTAAAATCAAATTACATGGAAACCACGTGTCTATAGGTCTCTATAATCTTAAATTATGTGTTACTCAAGAAATGGCATAATTAGTGCAACCTAGGTAATTTTACAGCATGTGTGTGCCTTAAGAGACCTATATTCTCTAGTACTATGCTCTTCATTTAAATGCCTAAGTTTTGTGTTGTTACTTACATTCAAGTTTATAGAAACATCCTAAGAAAACATAAGTGAAGACTGCATCATATTAATTTCCTCTCAGTGAATATCCTATGGACTTTCCTAAAATATCACTATGTACATTTTGATGTAATTTGAATACATAGCTCTGTAGTAGTCCATTCTCATGCCTCTAATAAAGACATACCTGAGACTAGGTTGTTTAAAAGGGAAGAAGTTTAACTGGCTCACAGTTCAACCTGGCTGGGGAAGCCTCAGGAAACATACAATCATAGCAGAAGGGGAAGCAAACACATCCTTCCTCACGTGGTGGCAAAAGAGAGAATGCAGAGCAAAGGGGTATAGGGGGAAGACCCTCAAGAAACCATCAGATCTCATGAGCACTCACTGTTAAGAGAACAGAGTGGAGGTAACCATCCCCATGATTCAGTTACCTCTCACTGGGCCCTCCCATGATACATGAGGATGATGGGAACTATAACTCAAGATGAAATTTGGATGGGGACACAGTCAAACCATATCATTACACCTCTTGCACCTCCCGAATCTCTTGTCCTCATATTTCAAAACCAATCATGCCCTCCCAATAGTCCTTCAAAGTTTTAACTAATTTCAGCATTAATTAAAAGTCTACAGTCTAAGCCTCCTCTGAGACAAGGCAAGTCCCTTCTGCCCATGAGCCTATAAAACCAAAAGCAAGTTAGTTATTTCCTAGATACAATGAGGTACAGGCATTTTGTAAATACAGTCATTGAAAATGGAAGAAACTGGCCAAAATGAAGGGGCTACATGCCCCATGCAAGTCTGAAATCCAATATGATGGTCATTAAACCTTAAAGTTCCAAAACAATCTCCTTTGACGCCATATCTCAGATCTAGGATATGCTAATGCAAGAGGTGGGCTTCCACAGCCTTGGGTAGCTCCACTGCTGTGGCTTTGCAGGGTACAGTCCACTCCTGGCTGCTTTAATGAGCTGGTATTGAGTGTCTGTGGCTTTTCCAAGCACATGGTGCAAGCTGTTGGTGGATCTACCATTCTGGGGTCTGGAGGACAGTGGCCCTCTTCTCACAGCTCCACTAGGCAGTGCCCTAGTGGGGACTCTGTGTGAGGGCTCCAACCTCACACTTTCCTTCTGCACTGCCCTAGCAGAGGTTCTCCATGAGGGCCCTGCCCATGGAGCAAACTTCTGCCTAGACATGCAGGCATTTTCATACATGTTCTGAAATCTAAGAGGAGGTTCCCAAACCTCAATTCTTGGCATCTGTGTACCCACAGGCTCAACACCACATAGAAGCTGCCATGGCTTGGGGCTTACACCCTCTGAATCCATGGCCTGAGCTGTACTTTCGCTTCTTTTAACTATGGCTACAGCAGCTGTGACACAGAGCATCAAGTCCCTAGACTGCACACAGCAGGGGGCCCGGGACCCAGCCCATGAAACCATTTTACTCTCCTGGGCTTCTGGGCCTGTGATGGGAGGAGCTGCCTTGAAGTTCTCTGACTTGCCCTGGACTCATTTTCCCCATTGTTTGGTGATTATCATTTGGCTCCTTGTTATTTATGTAAATTTCTGCAGGCAGCTTGAATTTCTCTCCAGAAAATGGGTTTTTCTTTTTTATCACATTGCCAGGCTGCAACTTTTATGCTCTGCTTTCTCTTGAACACTTTGCCATTTAGAAATTTCTTCCACCAGATCCCCCAAATCATCTCTTTCAAGTTCAAATTTCCACATATCTTTAGGGCAGGGGCAAAAAGTTGCTAGTCTCTTTGCTAAAGCATAACAAGAATCACTTTGCCTCAGTTCCCAATAAGTTTCTCACCTCCATCTGAGACCATCTCAGCCTGGACTTTATTGTCCACATCACTATCAGCATTTGGTCAAAGCCATTCAACAAGTCTCTAGGAAGTTCCAAACTTTCTCACATCTTCCTGTCTTCTGAGAACTTCAAGTATTTAGGAAGTTCCAAACTTTACCCCATTTTTCTGTCTTCTGAGCCCTCCAAACTCTTCCAACCACTGCCTGTTACCCAGTTCCAAAGTCACTTCCACATTTTCAGGTATCTTTACAGGAGCAACCCATTTTACTAGTACCAATTAACTGTATTAGTCCATTCTCACATTGCTAGTAAAGACATACCCCAAACTGGATAACTTATAAAGGAAAGAGGTTTAATTGATTCACAGTTCAGCATGGCTGGAGGGGGGGCCTCAGGAAACTTACCATCATGGTGGACGGGGAAGCAAACATGCCCTTCTTCATGTGGTGGCAGGAGAGAGAAGGGCAGGGTGGGGGAAGCCCCATATGAAACCATCAGATTTCATAAGGCTCAATATCATGAGAATAGCATGGAGGTGATCATTTCCATGATTCAATTACCTCCCACCATATGCCTCCCATGACACATGGGGATTATGAGACCTACAATTCAAAATGAGATTTGGGTGGGGACATAGCCAAACCATATCAAGCTCATTAGGTACTATGATAGTTTTAGCTTTCAGAGTTTGAGTCTCTAAATAATGGAAAATCCACACCTTTGGATTTATGCTTCAGGTTAAACTAGTGCCAGTACCAGTGGATAGAGTTAAGTAATGATTCTTGGCTGGCAGTGATTTTGTCCCTCCTTCCCTGCACAAGGGACGTTAAGCAATCCTTGATTTTTATAATTGGGTGGGTGCTATTGGCATCTATTGGGTAAAGGCCAGGAATGCTGCTAAATAGCTTACAATGCACAGAACATCTCCCAAAAAATTATCATATCTAAAATGTCAGTGATAGTGACAAGGTTGAGAAACTCTTGATCAAATGTTTGTGAAGTGGTGTTACCAAGTTTTGTTCTCTATGCCTTTGACAGCAGCCAAGACATGACTTGAAGATTTGCTGCTCAGCACTCCTTGTATAGCTCTGGCTGAGATAATAGATTTTAAAAAAATGTATTTTTTAGGCATTATATCATAATCCAATACAAGAAAAATTTAGTTAAGAACATTCTATAGTGGCAGGAGGCAGTCAAATGCCTAGGCAGATAGGGGAGGGTCCTTTGTAAAATCCCACCCTCAAGCCAAAGACAGTTTAAAGCCCACAAGTGAAGCTACAAGTCCTGGGTAAATCTGCAGACCAGATTGAGAACCTCTCTTCCTATTTGTTGCACTTTCCTCTGATCAATCCTTACTCTTCACCTATTTTACATATACCTATACTTCCCTGACTAGTTTTCACACTATCATGTCTACCTTTGAGTGGTACCTTCACTTTAGCCATTTTTTTTGCATACTCACAAGTAAATCTGAATGTACTCCCCCATTCTGAGCCCATAAAAGCCCTGGACCCAACCACACTGGGAGATTAGACTTTGGGTGGGGGACCACTCTTACATCCCTTCTCTGATGAGGGCTATTTTGTCACTCAGTAAAACTCTTTTTCACCCTCCTCACCCTTCAGTTGTCAGTGCCCATTCTTCTTGGATGAGGGACAAAAACTCAGGACCTACCAAACGCAGGTGCAAAGAAGGCTGTACCACTGTGGCCTTCTGCCTTCTGCTGGTGAAGGGCAGCCATCCCATGTGCTGGGAGGCAGTGACAGGTGGATCTATCCTTGGAGCTGTGGGCCTGAGTGGGGTGATGGGACTGACAGAGCTGTTAACACACATCAGCCTGTGGATGACAGGACTGAAAGAGCTATTAGCATGCTGTAACATCCTCTCTGGGGCTTCAGGGTTCTCAGCTTCTTTGTTTGGGTGTCACCATGTTTCCTTTGTCTGTACACTGGAATCTACCATGTCAGCACTTTCAGTGGCCAGCTGGATGTCACACTAGCTCACCCACACATTCCCTTCAGCCAGTGGCTGAATGCACAGTTGCAGTGGCTGTGGGATATGCACTGGAACACAAGCCAAACTTTGCTCAGCAGGCCGAGTGGGTGGTATGCCTCCTGTGGTGAACCTGGGGCCAAGCGAGGCCTGGGAAGGAACATTGCTGGCTGGAGGTCTCAGGCTGGCAAAGTGGCTAAGAAAAATCCTGTATCATTTCTACTTCAATTATGATGGGTAATAAATATCAATTTTAATATTTTTGATTTTGAGAAAACTTCTTATGTGAATACTATTTTGTATTTATCACCTTTTAAACTCAAATGTTATTCCAACATACCTTAGTGCTGCATACTGTGAGTAAACATTAATCTAAGTTTCAGAAAGGCTCTGAATATACATATATTGACAAAGGATTATAAAATGCTTTAGGTTATTATTTTTATCATACAGATTAGGTTTTGACTCAATATTTGTTCAAAAAGTATAAAACATTGTAAAACTGTTAATTTATTAAAATTTTTAATTGCTTTTCCAAAAAGTATTTATTCTTTCAAATAGGGACTTAGAGGTTTTTTTGTTCTGCAATTGAATCAAAATACTGATAATAAAGGCTTATTTTATATTGCCTCCACTAAAAACTTATTTAGATATTATACTTTGCATATGTGGGTATGTACAATAAACTTTCATTAATCATGTAAGGTTACTATAAATAGTTTAATTCAATTTAATTTTTTGAATTATAGAATGAGAGTCTAATTGGAATTACAAAAGTAAAAGTTCAAGTTCTGAATTTAAGTCCCCTATACAATTGAGTTTGATTTAAAATATTTATTGAACATCTTGCATGTATAAAGCATCATATGACATATTATATCTCTGCAAATAACCTACTTCATTTTCATCATCAGAAATGCTTCAAATTAGGTGTTTCCATTCAGAAATAGTGAGCCACAAGATAACAACAAAACAAAAACAAATTCACATAACATAAAATCATAGCTTGAGTAAGGCATTAGAGAGTGAGATCATAAAGCAACTAAATGAGCCAATTTCCAAAGGATGACAAGACACTCCAACAAGAGAAGGTTCATATAACTTGTTTCGTATTTGGCAGAGAATGGGTGAAAGGAGAAACCACCATAGAAGTGAGTAAGACGAAACAACACAAATTTTAACAAATTCTTAAGAACTGAGTATGGGCTAACATAATAGTTTAGAATCCCTGGGAACCTCAGACAACCTGAGGCTAGTCCACATACATTTCTCCAGATTTTTTTTCACAGTATTCCATTGGGTGTCAATGAGAAGAATGGGGGCAGAGCAAAAGACTTGAGAAAGCACTATTTGGCGGTGCTCAGGCACAAACTCCACACACTTCCTGGGAGCTTCTGTCATTTAAAGGAGAAGTCATAAGTTTAAGCAACTAGGGAGGAGTCAGGAGACCCTCTGACCCTCAGGGTGCAGGAAAACATCAACTTTTCCTGAGGAAGAGGTAGAAACCAAAGCATTTTTAGCACACAGGATTTGCCTAAAACTGTGGTATAAGTGGAAGAACTAGGAAAATCTCTGGCTTCACCATTATACTTGTCTCAATTATCAAGCAATAGCAGTATGACACTGCAGGGAAAAAATGTGGAAAAATGTAGGAAAAGACCACCACTGTAGTACAGGAATGACTTGTCTTTTGATAGCTTAAGGTGAAGTAAGAATGCCGGGAAAAATCCTCTGGCAGCTCAGACCACCCAATAAGTGTAAGAAAGTAGTCGCCCACTGCTGGAAAAATTTGAAATCACTGGTGTATACTCTACCAATAACAAAGAAATTATGCCAATAACAAATCTCAAACCTAGCCCAACTGCTGACTACATTGACTAGACCACTGACACTGATAGTCTAACCAAGGAAGAGTCCTATCTTTATTTGGCTATAAGTTCTATTTGCTTCAGTCTCTATTGCTCTTCTACACACAATTTCTAACATTAAAACAAACACATAAGACACCCACACACAAAAGCAATTAAAAAAAGATTACTCCTTGTCAAGAGATCAAACAGTCAACCAAACCAGGCCCAGAGATGACATTTATTGAGCTTTCTCTGTATCAAGCACTGTACTGCCTACTTTATGAATGAGATGTAGTTTAATGCTTTATTCCCGTTTATATCCATATTATCTATAGCCTATTATATATGTTATGCATATGAAAAAAACATGTAAAGAGACAAAGAAATGTCCCCAATTTGCAGAACTAGTATATGTTGGAATCAGGATTTAGATATATGTCTATATGTTTTCAGTGCCCAAATCAGTCATACAGTCTTCCAAATATGGTAGTATAAGAAGAAGTAATTGAACACAGAAATTTATCTATTAATTATTTCTCCATGTACTACATATATAACCATTTATATATGTGTGTGTATATATATATACACACACATATATAAAACTGTATATATAGATAACAGTTATTAAAATAGAAGAGGAAGAATGTTAGAGAATAACTTTCTATGTGCCATTTCACCTGCTTCCATATCAGATCTCCAGTTTTCTGACCGAAATATCTGCTTAGTGTTGAGATTCATGTCTCTGGGTTATCTCGTTGAACAACATTGATTTAACAGTTCAGATTTTTAAATATACAGCCTTGATAGTTCTGACTGTGAGGGGAAATATTTTATTGGGAAACTGACTAGACTCCTGGGAATATTGAAGTGTCAGTCTTTAATATTCTTTCTAAGGCAGCAGTTTCCAGAATGGAAATACTGTTTCAGGTTAGCGGGAGGTCTATAAGACAGGTAGATATTTTCTCTTCATCCTACCATGAGACCAATGGTATATAGAGACCATTATATATATATATATATATTTTATATATATAAAATGAGACCTATATATATGCATATATATACATATATATATGTGTATATATATATATATAGAGAGAGAGAGAGAGACCATTTTTTATAAAAGTTGGAATAGTATATAAAAAGGGAACAAAAACATGAAAAAGTCCAAACATATTTTGGAAAAAGGTGCAAACAAGACCAAACCTTCCAGTCAAAATTTAATGTTAAAGCCCTCCTAATATTAGTGTATTTGACTAGTACAAGGGCTAATCAAAGGACTTGAGGATTTCTAATAATTTATAAAGGTTGATTACATTATCTGAAATGCTTGGGACCAGAATCATTTCAGACTTCTTTTTTTTTTTTTTTTTGATTTTATAATATTTATATCTATGTAATAAAATATTTTGGGAATAAGACCCATATCTAGTCAGAAAATTCATTCATGTTTCATATATACTATATATATATAATATATATAGTTTATATATGTGTGTATATATGTACACATATATAAAAAAGAAAACAAAAATATATTTATAAAATTACTTTCAGAGTAAATATACACATATATATACACATATGTATATATATATATATGTGTGTATATTTACTCTGAAAGTAATTTTAAAAATATATTTTATAAATATATTTTTTATACACATATATATACACATATGTATATATACATGTGTGTATATTTACTCTGAAAGTAATTTTATAAATATATTTTTATTTTCTTTTTCTCTTTTTTTTGAGACAGGGTGTCTTTCTGTCCAGGCTGGAGTGTAGTGGCACAATCATAGCTCACTGCAGCCTCAAACTCCTGGGCTTAACTCATCTTTCTGTCTCAGCCTCCTGAGCAGCTAGGACTACAGGAACATGACATCACATCCAGCTAACTTTATTTTTTGTAAAGGTGGGGTCTTGCCATGTTGTGCAGGCTGTCTTGAATTCCTGGCCTTAAGCAATCCTTGCAATTTGTCCAATATATTTTAAATGTTGTGCATGAAGCAAAGTTTGTTATATACGTATGTGTGGAATTTTCTAGGTGTGGTGTTATGTTGATGCTCAAAATGTTTCAGATTTCAGAGCATTTGGGTTTTAGATTTTTGGGTTGGGGTACTAAACCTGAACTTAGTTGCTTGGAAGACCTTGTAGAAAGATTTCCTAGGAAATTAGATGTCATCAAGAACAAGATCATGAGGAGAAGATCTGTGTTAAAACCATGCAGATTTAGTCGCCGCCAAACATTTTATGAGAGGTTTGCCCCAGGTACTAGCTACATATAGTACATGGATAATTGGTTCCAGTTTTTTTCATATTATAAACTAAGAAAAGAGGTGGCACTCTACATTGCTTCAAGCCTGGCCAGCTGATTCTCTCATAGTCATAACATCAGTATCTTAGACATCATAAATCCAATTAAATTTAATTTAGTTAATTTAATTTAACTTAATTCAAGATGGGATAATTATGAGAACTAAGAATTCATGAAAAGAGGACATATGAGGTTCATTTAATATACTTTGTTAGTTGCCTGCAAAATATCTATTTGTTACTTTCTATTTTGCCTATGGTTTCCATTTTCAGCCTACAAAAACGACCATAGTTGTTTCAGCTAAATATAATAATTTATATCCATAATGTCCAAAAATAGTTGCCATTACCTGTATGTTACTTTTGAGCATTTAAAATATAAATGGTCCAAATTAAGATATGCTGTGAGTATAATATCTCATCAGATATTGAAGAAGTAATACAAAAATGTTGTGTAATTTATTATTATTATTGATGTATTCTTTATTTATTTGTAGAAATAAGTTCTTGCTCTGTCATCCAGGCTGGAGTATAGTGGTACAATCACAGCTCACTGCAGTCTTAATTTTCTGTGCTCAAGTGATCCTACCACCTCAGTCTCCTAAGTAGCTGGGACTATAGGCAAATGCCACCATTCCCAGCAGTTTTTTAAAATTTTGAGATGAGTTCTTGCTATGTTGCCTAGGCTAGTCTCAAATGCTTGGCCCCAAGCATTCCTCCCACCTTGGTTTTCCAAAGTGCTTGTATTACAGGAGGGGTCACTGAATCCAGCCTGTTGTTATTTTTGATAATTATAAATTTAAATAATAACATTTTGAATATATTACATTAAACAAAATACATTACTAAAATTAATCTTACATCCTTTTACCATTTTAATGTAGGTATTACAAATTAGCAATTATATGTGTGGCTTGCCTTATACTTTTATTGGATAGCAGGTTTTGAGTTGTTGTATATTTTAAAGTCTTTATTTTGCCTTCATTTATGAATGAAGAAATGTTAAAAGAATTTCTTCATGCAGAAGAAAAATAATACCAGATGGATATATAAATCCACGTAAAGAGGAAAATCATTAGGAATGATCACAATATGGTAAATAGAATTATTTATTATTTAAAATTACCTTTTAGAGGATAATTGACAGTTCAAATGAAAAATCATGAATCATGAAAAATATTGTGGGGCTTACAAAGTAGATAGAAACAAATATATGGCAATAAAACCACATCCAAGAGGGATGTATGATAGTTGAGGTATACTGTTTTAAGGTTTTTGTGCTCTTATATCAAGCGCTATACTACCACTTGAAGGTAGATTGTGATAGCTAAAGATGTATTTTATCAACTCTAGAGAAACCTATAAAAATAGTATAGCTAATATGTCAACAAAAAACCCAAAGTGGAATCATATAACATGTAACATTAATCCAAAAGGAGGCAGGAGAGAAGAAAGAATAGTATAAAGAAAAGATGATAATCATAGCAAACAAATAGCAATTTGGTAGATTCGAACTAAAAATACCAGTAAAATCTTAAATACAAACGGTTTAAGTGCCTCAATTAAATTTCCTTTTCTGATTTTTTCCCAGATAGATGAATAAAAAGCAAGACATAAGTATGTGATGCCTACAAACATATAAAAATTTAAATAGGTTGAATGCAAAAGCAGTTAAAACCACACCATATTAACAGTAACTCAAAGAAAACTGTAGTTAATTGAAGACAGGTACTAAAACAAATACTTATATATGAATGTTAATAACAACACTGTTTATACCTTTCTGTCTTCCAGAATAACATTTACCAGCAAACTCTATTCTTCTTAGATGCAGGAAAAATAAATTTGACCAAATTCAACACCAATTCATGATTAAAAAGGTATTGCAAACTAGGTGCAGAAGGGAGCATCCTCATGTTGATAAAGGACATCTACACAAAACCCTTCAGCTAGCATTATACTTACTGGTAAAAGACAATTTTTTTCACCTAAGATCGGGTCTAAAAAGATATCGCTCTCACAACTCCTATTCAACACATTAATAAGTCAAACATATATCTACCAAGTGAGTCAGCAATACCACTTTTACCTATGTTCCTGAGACTAAAGAAAACTTGTATTTACACAAAATCATGTACTTTAATGTTGATAACAACTTTGTAATGGCCAAACCTCTGCTGCGGATAGGGTCAGGGCAGAAAATAGCTAGAAATTTCTTTCAGAGAATTTGTTTCCGGAAGATGGAGAAGTGGATATTAGGCACAAAGAGGGGCTTTAAGACAGCAGAAATGGCAAAAGTGAAAGTACTACTAAAATTAGGAAAGCAGATGTGGTGGCAGTTGACATTGACTGATAACCCTGGCATTGTGCCAAGGGAAGTACAATAGAATGAGTAGAACTGACTTTTCCATATTTCAGTGAGGTGGTTGTGGATTGAAATAAAATAGTGAAAATGATTTTTATTCACATATCTGAATATATGGACTTTGATTTATATTAATTACATATATAAATCTTAATTTTTCTATTCTTGAAGAAATACGGAAAAAAATTTCTCTTTTTTTGGTGGAAACTCTGTTACATTCAGTTATATTATCTTTTTTTTTTTTTTTTTTTTAACCTGCTTTGAGGAATTATTTGCCCCTACTAATACTTTAAAAACTAGGGCAGAATATAATTTTTGATAAAAAAGGAGTATATTGTAACCTAACTTTCTGTATGTCTTTTACTTCTCTAGTTCATTGATTGTTGAAATTGTATACATGTATAAATAAAATTTATTCGTGTATTTTTTCAACAAATGTTTAAGATTATTAGTCAGGTACCTGCTAGATTTTGACACAAGTTTTCCAGCTGTTATATTTTTAGGAAAAAAAAAAAGAAATAATGGAAATACATTTGCTACTTTGCCTGAAGACACAATTATCTATGATTAATATTTGATAAAATTCCAACATGGATTTTGGGATGCCCACTAAGTTACCTGTTTATGTACAGTAATATACAAGAGTTACTAGGAAAAAAATGGCTGCCATGTTCAAAGTTAGATATATCAGTCACCTTTGACACAGTAGACAGTGATATATTGTTAGATCTTCCAGAAACGTGAATTGGAATTTCTGAGACAGCATTAAATTGGTTTGAAATGTAATTATCTTTGTCAGCAGACACAGCATACTATATTGGGTAGCAGTTCATCAGAAACAGTTACTGTAAAATATGTGGTCCCTCAGGGCTCTATTCTTGTCCTTTTATTTTTATATTTATATGCTTCTCATGGCAGTATCATTAATAGATCTGGATTTGATTATTATATCTATGCCAGTCTTACTCAGATTTACTAACTGGTTCTTGTAGAATCAAGTCATATGACTTCCCAACTCCCTTTCTGCTTTATTAAGACTTAGAATTGAATGATACGGTTAGTTCCATGAAAAGAATGTTCATAGGGAAGCATTAATATTAACCTATCTAAATTATTTTATAGGTTTTTTCATATTGCACTTTCCTTCACCTAGATTACATGACTTCACTTGAAAATTTATATTAGAGGACACTATACTGTCCTTATTGACTGCATTCTTATTTTTATGTGGCATAGGAACTTCATAAAAGATATTTTTCATTGTATTATTAATAGAAGTTATACAGAATTATGATTTCTTTACTCTGTAATTCTATAATTTTTGAAGCAGATGCAGAGTTATGTAAATCCAGTGGGACCATCCAAGTCTGTCACATTGTAATAGAGTCACTAATAGAAATAGCCCTACAGCAAATTTTATCATTCTCAAGATCTGAAGTGATTACAAAAGTGTGATGGGTAATATAGTATGTTTTGAAAAATGATCTCACAGTGAAATGCTATGGTGGTCATATTTGGCTTATGAGACCAAGTTTCAGCTCTTATGAATAATCTTCAATTTCCCAACCTCCCTTTTTAGTTGAATCACTCAGTTTATTGTTTGTCTCTTTGTTTGCATGTATGGGTTATTAAGTTACCTACAAACAGGAGTGAACCAGAGATTTCCTAATTCTGAAAACTGCATTAAACTTGCTTTTTCCCCCTTAAAATATAATGTTAAATGAGTGCCTTTCTTTTAGTTTTATTTGAGGCCACAATATCTAATTGCAGGAAGTATTAGATACTCTCTTATCCTAAGTGAGGCGTTTTGTTATCCTTGCAGCACAGTCTAAGAGACAGTAAGCTAGTCCTAGAACTGCCTCCTCTCTCACATGTAGGCTATAACAGAAGAACGTTGAATACTGAGGTGGGGAGAGATTTCTTTGAATATAATTTTTAAGTGTGTTCTGGATTCGCCATTCGTTTTATGGACACAGAATTTCTATGCCGTCCTCTAAAGTGAAATTTTTTTTAAGGCTAATCCAAGGTTGGATACCTTTTGTGGGGTCCACATCTGCTCCCTAAGAAACAGCCAATTCGCATCCTTCAAGCTCTGAAACTCATGCACATGAAGTTCCTTCCCTGCATTAGGTCTTCAGCAGGAGGCATCTTCAGCCAAATTGTATTTTCTTTTTAGGTATGGAAGTAAGGAGAAAAAGACAGGTATTTTCTTCTCACCTCAGATCAAGTGAAAGAAACTTCAAAAGAACGGCTCAGGAAGTTCAACAAATTTTCTTTGGAATTTGAAGGCTCTCGTGACTCATCCTCACTCATACCTAAAAAGAAAAGAGAATCTGGCTGCAGGTGTCTCTTCCCAAAGACTTAGCACAGAGAAGTAATCACATGTGCGTAGCTTCAGGTTCAGAACTTAGAGGAAGTGAAGTGGGTGTGTTTTGGGGAGCAGATGAGAACCCCACACGAAGTATCCAACTTTGTGTAGCCTTTAAAAAAATTCCACTCAAGAGAACCACCTTGAATTGTACAACTATCTCAACAGAGGAGGGGTTGTAAACGGCAAGCCAGTGCCAGCATTGTGGGGGCTACAGTTGGTGAGCCTCATGAGAAGCATCTCTGTGGAATCCACAAAATCACCCAATGAGAGAGAAAATAGCAGTGACTAAACAGCCATTCAGAGGGTACCACAGTATAATCCTACCACCCGTATAAGACTAAGGTTTTCTTCTTAATTTCCCTTACTTATGTTATGTGTCCCAGGACCTGGAAACAGTTTAAATTGTTATTAAAATATATTGGGCTGACCTGAAGTTATGGGGTCAGGAGAATGGTTGGGCATTTCAATTATTTAAAGGTAACTAGAAAATCTATGGAACCTGTCTTTTTATTCCAGGGGTGCTGAAAAATGAATCCTCATAGTGAATTTGGAGTACTTAATGGTTAGGAAAAAAAAAAAAAAAAAAAAAAAACCACACACACACACACAAAAAAAAAAAAAACAAAAAAAAAACTTGCTTTTTGCTTCTCTCCAGTGAAGTTCAGCTCATCCTATAAATGAGCTATGTTGCTTGTAGTTCTTTTTCCGTCATCTTTGCCTGTACAGATCAAAGTCCAACTTCCAAAATGAACTTTCAAACTAAAGTGTTTTCTGACTTTATGATATGAATTTCTCTGTATGATATTTTCTCCATGAAAGTCCTTTCTCATTTCTACAAACAGGAGTGAACCAGAGATATCCTAATTCTGAAAAATATATTAAACTTGCTTTTTCCCCCTTAAAATATAACCCATCATCTACATTAGGTATTTCTCCTAATGCTATCCCTCCATTATTCCCCCAACCTGCAATAGGCCCCAGTGTGTGATGCTCCCCTTTCTGTGTCCATGTGTCCTCATTGTTCAACTCCCACTTATGAGTGAGAACATGTGGTGTTTGGTTTTCTGTTCTTGTGTTAGTTTGCTAAGAATGATGGTTTCCAGCTTCATTTATGTCCCTGAAAAGGACATGAACTCATCCTTTTTTATGGCTGCGTAGTATTCCATGGTGTATACATGCCACATTTTCTTTATCTAGTTTATCATTGATGGGCATTTGGTTTGGTTCCAAGTCTTTGCTATTGTGAACAGTGCTGCAATAAACTTATGTGTGCATGTGTCTTTATAGGAGAATGATTCATAATCTTTTGGATTCATACCCTGTAATGGGATTGCTGGGTCAAATGGTATTTCTGGTTCTAGATCCTTGAGGAATTGCCACACTGACTTCCACAATGGTTGAACTAATTTGCATTCCCACTAACAGTGTAAAAGTGTCCCTATTTCTCCACATCCTCTCCAGCTTATGTTGTTTCCCGACTTTTTAATGATCGCCATTCTAACTGGACTGAGATGGTATCTCATCGTGGTTTTGATTTACATTTCTCTAATAATCAGTGATGATGAGCATTTTTTCACGTTTCTGGGCCACATAAATGTCTTCTTTTGAGAAGTGTCTGTTCATATACTTTGCCCACTTTTTGATGGGGTTGTTTGTTTTTTACTTGTAAATTTAAGTCCTTTGTAGATTCTGGATATTAGCCCTTTGTCAGATGGATAATTTGCAAATGTTTTCCCCATTCTGTAGGCCACTGTTCACTCCAATGATAGTTTCTTTTGCCATGCAGAAGCTCTTTAATTAGAAGTTATTTGTCAGTTTTGATTTTTGTTGCCATTGCTTTTGGTGTTTTAGTCATGAAGTTTCTTTACATGCCTAGGTCCTGAATGGTATTGCCTAGGTTTTTTTCTAGAGTTTTTATGTTTTTAGGTCTTATGTTTAAGACTTTAATCTATCTTTTTTTTTTTTTTTTTTGAGATGGCGTTTCGCTCTTGTTACCCAGGCTGGAGTGCAATGGCATGATCTCGGCTCACCGCAACCTCCGCCTCTTGGGTTCAGGCAATTCTCCTGCCTCAGACTCTTGAGTAGGTGGGATTATAGGCACACACCACCATGTCCAGCTAATTTTTTGGATTTTTAGTAGAGACTGGGTTTCACCATGTTGACCAGGATGGTCTCGATCTCTTGACCTCATGATCCACCCGCCTCAGCCTCCCAAAGTGCTGGGATTACAGGCGTGAGCCACTGCACCCGGCCTCTTTAATCCATCTTGAGTTAACTTTTGTATAAGGTGTAAGGAAGGGGTCCAGTTTCAGTTTTCTGCACATGGCTAGTCAGTTTTTCCAGCACCATTTATTAAATAGGGAATCCTTTCCCCATTGCTTGTTTTTGTCAGTTTTGTCAATGATCAGATAGTTGTAGATAAGTGGAGCTATTTCTGAGGCATCTGTTCTCTTCCATTGGTCTATATCTCTGTTTTGGTATCAGTACCATGCTGTTTTGATTACTGTAGGATTATAGTATAATTTGAAGTCAGGAAGTCCAGCTTTGTTCTTTTTTTGTTGTTGTTTAGGATTATCTGAGCTATACAGGCTCTGTTTTTGGTTCCATATGAAATTTAAAGAGGTTTTTTTCTAATTCTGTGAAGAAAGTCAATGGTAGCTTGATGGGGATAAGAGAGGACACAAACAAATGATAAAACATTTAATGTTCATGGATAGGAGGAATCAATATCATGTAAATGACCATACTGATGATCACTTTTTAACCTAACAATAAGAGACAATAAAACATGAGCATATTAACTCATATGTCTCACACACTAATGGTCAATGATAAATAGAAACTATTTGAGGAATAAGCAATGAAGGAGCCTGGAGAGTTGTGGAGGGGTTATTTCTGGCTATTTTTAAGCTTCTCATTTTTTTCTCTAAAATTAAGTGCATATATGTAGGTGCATGTTGCAATAACCCAAAATTAAATGAAAGAGAGCAAGGATTAAGATAGGAAGAGAAAAGTGATAGATCTGAAATATATTTTGAGTGTTATTTCCTTTATGGTAATGCTCAAAATGTTTCATTTACCATAACTAGCAGTTTCTTGGATGGTACATATAATATTTTAAACTTTTACCTTACAGTCTGTTAGAAACCCTTATGTGATTTCAACCTTGGGTTCTGAACTTTTCTTGGGTTTTCCCTACATCTTTTAGGTTAACAGAGCACTGTGATAGGATCTTAAAAAAATAAGAAAACTTTGATCCCTTCTTCATTCAACAACACCCACTTTCAGTTTTATAATTTTATTCAATCTCGTGTCTCCCAGTTTATAAATTAATTTTTTAAAATAACTATTTTCCCAATTGGTCTTACATACAGTAAGAATACTGTAAATTCAAATGCCCTAGTCAAAAGAGGCAAATATGTAGAATGGGATTTTATTTACAAAGGCAAGTATTCCCTGAAAGCATTACTCACTTAAGTTATGGCTAGTTTGCTCATTTCTATTTTGGCAGGCAAGTAGTTAAACTACATATTTTGTCTTATTATGGTCTGTTATAGTCATGAAATTACTCAATTTGCCTACTTATTTCTGCCTCTTTAGACACTGGAATTGTAAGTAGAAGAAATAGGTTATGAATATTTAATGTATTTGTGTTTTAATGAGAATTTTGTTTATCAAATCTATTACACAATAATTTAAAGAAATACACAATGCCACCCCATGTTTGTGGTCAAAATAAAATTTAAAAATCTAATTGTAGGTGTATTTTAAAGTAAATAGAATGATCAATGGCTCTTGCTTTATAAGTAAACAATAGCAATTGGTCATGAATTTAAGATGTATGGACAGAAGATTGGGATTACTATTCTAAGCTCAAAGCACATTCATCTTCAAATTTGGGAAGTCCATTTCCTTTTCATAAATTAGTTTATTTCAACTAAAAATTGATCTCAAAGGTATCCAGAGACCAGTTTCTCTTGTTTTTAGTACCTTAGTGGAGAAAAGTTTGTAACATCAAAGTAAAACAAATTCAGCGCAACTGAAATCTTCAGAGAACATTTAGGAGCCAAAGAACATCTGACTTATGTCATTAAGAGAAGGAGCAATAGTACCTTTTGGACTTTTTGATACTCAGTCTTCATCTCTGACTTAAATATTTACCTGTAAATTTTTGTTTTGGTTGTTTTATGACTATGTTATAAAGGCCTTTCCTAAAGAATTGCTCATGTGAGTATGTGCCTGCATGTATGTGTATTGCCAAAATGAGCATTTTTCTTCCTACTGCCTGGGAAGATCATACTCAATCATTAGTATTTACATAGCACTTGTTTCCATCGAATTCTAAGAGCAGAGGGATTCTGTTTTAAAGTTATCGGTAAGACAGTTTGTTTTTCTATGAACATACTGAAATTATGCACTGGGCAAATTAGTGAATTTTACCAAATATGTCTCAAGGATAAATATAGTAATTTTCACAGTGAATGTTTTCCATCTCTCAGGAAATCTATGTTTGTCATGAAATGACAAGTTTTTTTGGAGGGTTGGGGGAATGGGGTGGTTGTCTTTGAAAACTGATTTTGAATTTCATTAAATAACAAGGCAAACCTGAAAAATATTATACATTTAATGGAAGAATTTAAGCATGATCTTTTGGTGGAATGCAAGTGGCAAAAAAATTTAACACATCTCCTGAAGAAACAGATTTTCCTTTTCCTGGGTGATCATTATAAACCATAACTTAAAAAATTTAAATTATGAAAAATATCTTATCTTGGGAATGAGAATTTATATCAATAAACTAGTCTTGTAATGTTGTAACTGAGAATTAATGTGCTTTTATAAGATGATAACTTTACTATTTTTCTGTGCAGTAATGCCAAAAAATAATCAGGCTTAAAATATGACTTGATTTGTAGTGTAAATTGGCATAAAAGATTTCATATTTGTGTCTTTACTGCTATATTTTTCTAAGAATGAAATGAATAAAATAGCTGGAGAAGTACCTAAGATTTTACATCTACTAAAAGCATATACATAATGTAAAATCCAATGTGTACAGATGACCTAAATTCTTCCTGTATTTCAACATTAACTTTCTATATACACCCAGACCTTCAACCCAGTTATTAAAATTATAGTGAGAGTTAACTCTGAGAATGCTCATGTGCTAATTATATGGTAATATTACAGGGATGTTGGCTGAGAAATACTTAAAAAGTATAGCTATAATAGAGTTCTCCAAATAATTTCTCTAAGAAGTATTCTTTCTGGTGGAAATTAAAAAAACGACAACAACCACAACAATAAAAGAGCAACAAAGCAATGGTGAAGTGTTTTGTAAATAGTTTTCCCAATTCAAATTAAAGTGGCAAAGCTTTCATTTTCTGGCTATCTCTCTGCTCTCTATGGATTTTTTCTCTGTTTGGTTAGAGTGATCTATATAAGGAAGCTTTAACAATTAAATGCTGTTGAAGTGACCTGTTTGTTTTTCATTTTACCTCTTTCTCTTGTTTATGTGACACCTGGTTTAGGGAGGCTTTACCTTATGGCCCTGTCTTTTTTCATGCCAAAGCTATGTGAATTTTAGTGGTTGTTAAATATTTGATATCATACTGTAGTCAATTTATGTCTTAAACCAATCTCTGTTTAGAAAGTCTAATTAAGACAATCCTTAATGTAGGAAGTAAAGGGCAAAAAAAGCCCAGCATTTTTTTTTCTCATAAAATTGCAACGTTGTCAACCAGAAATCATGTTACAAGTGGCTCTCCTATCATATCTGTGTGTAACAGAGCACTGATTGACAAGAAAGATTTTATAAACTGATATGATTCGTCATTAGCTTTTAACTAGGGTTCTGACTGACAGCTTAACAAAAGAAAAATGAGACCACCAAGGTTTAAGAGTTAGTTGTAGTAATAATAACTTTTTTTTCTAGACAATATTAGGACAACTGACCACAGTATGTTAAGTTACATATTGTCTCTCACTAATCTACTACTAATGTTTAATTATCACCTATAAAACTGATGCTACCCTTATAATTTATCATGATTGACAAAAATTCCACAATGGTTGTTTCAATAATTTATAAGCTAATTCATTATTAGTTTCCTACCAATTGGCAGGATTTTGTGTTTGCACCTAGAGGATGTTTGAGATTCTGCATAACCCCAGGTTTATTTTCTGTGTTTGCAAAATGCAGGATGTTCCCTTTAATAACCTGAAATTTTAATAAGGGCCTAAGAAATAGTTGAAAAAGTGAGTGAACTTGTATTTAAATTAGGTCTTTGAGAGCTTGGAGATTCTAACTTGGTGAACTCTAATTAAATCCCCTAAGGCCACTGGGTCTGCCTCCCTAGTTCTTGATGGTGAAAATAAGGTCTTCAAAAAGAGTCCCTTGGCAGTATACAAGTGGAGGGGAAAAAATCCTGCAACCCTTCACGGTAGCATTTTATAAAGCCAGAATTCCAGAAGGAGTTCCCAGACAAGGAAAACAATAGAGACTGAAACCCGAGAACTCATAAAGCAAGGAAAGTAAGGGAAAAAGAATTTGGACAGAGTGGTTATTCAAGAAGAACATCATTCATTCAGATCAGAGCATGAATGCAGAGCAAGACGAAGGGGCAAATAAGATATACTAGTGCTGATAACAACATAGCAAATCTTAGTTGGCACATTTTGCAATTAACATTTCCAGTAAGAAATGCTCAAATACAAAACTGCCATTTTTTAGTTCTGACATTATAGTGGCTTTTTCCTCAGGGCACATTTTCCATATAAATATCTAAGCATTTTTTTTTTCTTTCCAACTAGATTTCAGTACTCATTTGTGTGGGTGAATTGAGTTGTGATGGCTGGAGCAAAACAGGTATTGAATCTACTTGGAGCCAAGAGTAGATAAGTAACAGGTGATCAAAATGTGGGCATTGAACGTGAGTGTATTTTCAGCATCTTTGCCCATGCAACAATACAGATACACGAATTGAGTGGGTGCTCCTTTATTTCTATCAATATGCTAGAGGTGAAGGTGGAGGCCAATTTCGTACTTTCTCCTTACATTTAAAATACATTCTAAATAGTATTTCTTGATATCATAAAATTCACAGTTGAACCTCCTCATCCAATTATGAACCAAATGATCTAAATCACCTCCTAAGAAAAAGAAATCTCGATTTTGCAGATAGTTTCCCCTGACTCAGAGATATTCGTTTAATATCAAACTATCCAGTTTGGCTGCCAATACGCACATCATTCCCCCCATATACCTCAGTCTCATTTCTTTTCACTTTTTGGCATTTGCACTCTGTTTCTGAGTCTTTATTTCAATAGATTAAAAGAAGATAAGGATCTGCCAGTGGTGGCAAAATACCCACAGAGGTTCCTTACCCAGAGGACTCCTGTGAAAATCGACAGAAAGCTAATTGAAGAGGAGAGGCACGCTGCTTAGCTCTCATTAGTCTATTCCTGTGCCATGCCCATGTGGACCAGTGCATTCTTTCATAGTTGATTGATATGTGATGCCCTCGCACCCCCCCATCCTGACCAAATGTTCTACAAAGTAGGAGCGATGTAGGAAAACTTGGAATTTATACTTTTGTAGTTTGCTCTACTTTTTATTTCAAAAGGCTTTTAAAGTCCTATGAACACTATTTAGATCACTTGTATGTCTAGATGGAAATACCGATTCTTGATGCTCTGAATAAACCCCTAACCCCAAGGGGATATTGAACTACTGGGTGCAAGCTTTGTTCTTAAGTATAAGTTCCAAAAAGTTTTATTTACTTTTTGAACTCTTTCCTAGGATGAAAGTGTCACAGTGCTTTTGTGGTCTGCCACTTAAGTGGCTTCATCTTTTCTTGGGGGAAAAAAATGAAAGTAACAAGCAAAATATAGAGGAGATTTTAGTTTGTTCTTTGATCAAAAGGGTCATTTATTGATCTGGAGCTTAAAAGGAAAAGATCTGTTTTGGGGAAAGTCATTGTACTACCCACAGTTTGAACTGTTCTCTTTTTACTATTAGAGCATGATAAGTCTACATTTTTTTTTTTTTTTTTTTTTGCAGAAGCAAAACTCACAATTAAAATAAGAACTCCATTATCACTATGATCATATGACTGTTGTAGTAAACTTGCAAAACAGGAAACAGTCAACATCTACATTAATTGAAATGCTGATAATTTATGATTAGTCTTAAGTAAAGATAATTTTTTTTTAAATTTTGTATCTTTACATGACAGTTTTTTTCCTTGTTGTTTCTTCTTTTATTTCAAATAGAAAAGAAAAATGAATTATAATCTAAAATTAAGCATCATCTACTTTCTTTTCTACCCCCTAACCTTCCAGACATTCCAGGAAGTGGCTTGAATATTCTACTGAGGTTGGTTCAGTGACTATAAAATAAACTGGAAACAGAAATTGCAGTATTAGTTCAACAATAGGGTCATTATGTGAACTTGAACAAGTTAATAAGTCCTTCCTATATTTGTTTACTTCTTGGAATCTTCTAATAAGGGAAATTAAAAAAATCAGTGTTTTGAATTAGAATTATTTCCCTCCTAATAAGGGAAATAAAACAATCAGTGCATTGATAAAATGAGCTACATAGGACATTTTATAGAAAAGACAATTAACTAAAGATTTTTGGATGGGTATATAATCTATCTGTATAAGGATATATATATATATATATGTGTGTGTGTGTGTGTGTGTGTATGTATGTGTGTGCATATGAATTATTGTCATATATACTCCAGTATGTCACACAAATATTGAGTAAATACATAGAAATTTGCTGAAACAGCTTTCCTAAACTTTGTTCTTTGGAATACTAGTGTTTTGTAAGATATTGATATGTATACTTTGGGGAAAAATATACCTGTTGGAATAAGTAGGAAATTATTTTTTGTAGAGATTTACACTATAAATTAAAATATTAAAGACTATCAGAAGGAATTTAGAAAGAAAGCCTGTGCTTCCAAGACTTATTTGATCTCATTATAGTGCTTAAGGTAAAACCATTATTAAAAATTCAATCACTGTTCCAAATATACTTTCCAGAAAAAAACTTTATATGGGCAAAAATACACATTTTAAAATATCACAACACCCTTGTGTAAATATTATCTCAATACTTTATTAACTGTAAAACCAGGGAAACATATTTAGCCTGTCTTATATGTCAGTCCTTATTTGCAAAATGAAGATAATATTTATCCTATGCTTGTTGTAAGTGTTTACAATATATGGGCTGTGTGATATATCAACTTACTGTGCATTCCACTTCTGCTCTGCTATTTTAGTTGAGTTTTCTTTTTAGTTCCTCTATTTTGATATAATTGGATTCAATGTCATCGTTAAGTGAGTTCCACATGGGAAATCGTGGGTTTCAAGAGGTTGTCAAAGCAATACACAAAACTAAGCGTCTATGTCAGCTAATAACGTATTTGGCTACAAATGACAGGAAACCTAACTACAATGGCTTAAACAGTTTTTGTTTCTTTTCCATATGTGGGAAGTCCAGAAGGAAGCATTCTTGGGATATTGTATGCAGCAACAATACCATTAGGGACCAACACTTCTATCTTTCTGCTTCTTCATCCTGGGCAGGTTGACTTTTCCTCTCACTTGTCACTTTATGGAGACTAGATGGTGAAGTTGCTGAAGCTGGTGAGTAAGTGGTGATTGCACCTTCAGGCATCATGTCTGCATTCTGGAGGGAAGAGTTGGGAAAGAGTCAGATACTCAGCCAGCCTCATCTATCACGTAAAATGAAGCTTTTCCAGAACCATCTAAACCAGAACTAGTGCAGGTGACATCCCTTGCTTCAAGGGAGGCTGGGAAATCTGGCAAAAGTGTTGTAGTTGAGATAGACCAATCATTATTCATTGCCCTGCTCTAAGCATATCACGGACTCTAACACAATTGTAGTTTCCTTAGCAAGAAAGAGAAAAGCAAAATGATATTATTTACACAGATTGAATTATGTCACAGAATCCCTTTTAAATGCATAGATTAATATGATTCAAGGATAGCATCCAGAATTAAATAATGACCCAGAATATTTTCAGGTTTAAGATGGAGGAAGTCAACATTAGTTAATTTGTATTTTTAACAATCCCCTGTGGTAGATCTCACTAAATGGCTTTGTTTGCCAAGCAATGCACCTAATTTCAGTGTGCAGAGAGAGTAAGGAATAAGGGCAAGCAGGCAGGGACGAGATGTGGAAAATAAATGGAATGCTGTGCTTATATGTCTGGCTACTGCTTCGCAATAGGCCATGATGTTGCTAGGCAGGTGTAACAGCTCAGCACACAGTATATTCCTGGGCATGCTCTATGGAATTATTAAGTTGGAGGGTGAGGAAAAAAGAAGGCCATTATCTTCTTGGCTTCCCCTTTCCTCTCTTTCCTACTGGTCAAAACTTCCCCCACAGGGAGTCAGTGATCCATCAATTCCAAGTTGCATCATTCTGTCCCTTTGCATGCCAACCTCTTTGATGCAGAAGATGGTGTGTCTGATCTCATGTTCTGCAACAAGACATTCCATTAAAATCCAGAAGCAGAGGGAAAGGATAAAAACGCCAGAAATGCAGATCATCTGCCTAGCTGTGTGACAACTGCCAAGGGAGAGAGGTAGACACTGAAAGAGGGAGAAGGCTTGGCTGGGCCCTAGTGGCAGCAGCGCTGTCCAGATTGGGAGAACCACAGGAGTCTTCAAAATAAATATATATATTTTTTGTCTGATACATTACATTTGAGAATTGATGCTTTAGAATTTAATTTATCTCTGGAGTCTAAACTAACTTTAAAGTCAAAAGATCGTCATGCCAAATAGCATTGCCCTATATAACTTCTACAAAAGACTTAAGGCATAGCAGGTTCCCTAAACCTTCATTATAGACTGTATTGCTGGTAGACAGTGGATCACACTGGTTAAGAATAGGACTTTGGTTTCATACACAATGAGACTTGAATCTGGGCTGTGCTGTTGTTTATCTTTGTCACTCTGGGCAAGCCATTTTTTAACCCAACCTCAATTATACGTATTCTTTTCCACTAAAAAAGTGGAAGTATTAAGAATGATTTCTTTAAGGCTTGGGGAGGATGGTATCTGACAGTCTGTTTAATGGATTTTATAGACAATTTTTTCTCAGATATAACTATGCCATTCACTTTATCCTTCTTTCTTGAAGGTGATTTCTAAAATTTCAGTAGCTTTACTTGCATACTTCAACAGGCTGGAGGATCCCCACAGGGAGCTGGGGATTTCCGGGTTTTGTCTTGTCCTCTGGTCCAGATAGGCAAAAAGAGATGACCAAACCCCCAGACCAATTCCACTCTCAAAAATGCAAATGACTGAATACGTTTTGCTTTCCCTGGGGAAAAGTCTCAGGTAACATATGAGGATGTTGAAATAACACCACACCTACCTCTTACCAGAGCAGCTAATTTAAAATCACTTGCAATCTGAGAGAATCTGTCTCAATATCTTCTTGTAAGAACCTACAGCTAACTATTTGCTGAAAGGTTTCCTGAGAAATAGGCCTTATCCAAGGCTAGTGACAGTGGTAGAGAAGAATGAGGCTACAGAGATCTAATTAAAAAGGTGATTTCCTAACATATGGAATGCCTATGTGAAATCAAGAGAGTTTTCTCTGCTGGGGGAGAGGCTGACCCTGTAAATTCTTATGACATTAGGCTTAAATCTTAGCTGCTAAACACCTTTCAAATATTTATCTCTTCCCAAGTAAATGTACTCCCTGCAAAGCTCTATTTGTTGACTTTTATCCCAGTTGGATCGACTTTGGGGACTGTATCACTGAGACCTGTGCATTAAGTGGTACATATGTTGAATAAACAGCCAGACAGCTACCAACTGTCAAGTTGCTTTACCAGAGTAGAAAAAATAAGCACATATGCCATGTTGAAAAGCAAAAGAAAAACAAAAGTTTATAATAGAACTAGGAAATGGTTCAGGTAAAATGCAGCCACATGCTTATGTGCATGATTATTCTTGAAAATATCATTATATTTTTTGGGAGGGGGGAGAAATGATAATCCAGGAATGATCTCAGATGTAGCATTAGATATGAAATCTCCCTTGGTGGCTCATAATTCATTAGTGAATTAAGAAATAGAAAGAGATACAAGCTATATTAACATAAGCAAAGGCTGGAATGTGAGCTCAGTGAGGAAATGCAGGTTTGATTTTCTCACAAGCAGCAGATGGAAATAAGGGGACAGGTTGTTCTTTACAGGTATGGGTGAAACAACAGAACACACCAGCTTTTCTGGCAAGGGGACTGGGAGTATTTATAGACAGTGTTCCATCTTGTTGCCACCAGCATTGCTCTACTATAATACCATAATGGAACAACATTGACTATGCATCCCCAGTGGCCACCTGCGGAGCAGAAAGGATCCTGGTCACCAGCAATTGATTTGTGTAGGAGACATGTTAGCCCTGTTATTTTAAAGGTCGTCTTAGCTTATTTTGGTTAGGAAATGAACTGAAGTTATGAGTGTCAGTTCAGGTGCTCTGGAAGCAAGTAGCAAGGAGGTTACAAATGCAAAAAATGTATTGGAAGTAATATGGATTTGAGATAAAGGGCAGAGGGGAAAGTTGATGAAAAGACACCAAACTATGATGCAGGTTTAACACTTATAAAAGGAGCAGGTAAAGGAAGGAGAATTGGATAGAAGGGGCCTCAGGGTACAGTGCTACTCTGACAAACTTTCAGCCAGCTCAGTAATTGTCCAAGAGGATTCCATAATAGGCAAAACTGGTGAGAGCAGCCCATAAAATATATGTATTCTTATATTAAACACTGAGGCAGATTACAAAGGTGGTACAACCAAAGGTTGTTGGCTGACTGCTGGTCTGTGGCAAGTTGTCTCTTGAAAGGAAAAGTGAGCAGAACAGCTCTGTGCCTGAGACAGGAGACTTTTCAAAGATGACGTTGGAGTAGACATCTAAGAAGGAGCGACTTTCACACATTCATTTATAATAGAAGGCAAATATGACTTGCTTAATGTGGATTCTTTTAAGAGTTTATATCCATAAAAAAGCCTCAAGGTAGTAAAACTCTCTGTCTCAGCCTCTACTTACTTTTCTATCCATTCAATTTTTGTGTGGGTTGGAAGCAAAATGTACTAGACAGGTAGAAATTTTCCTAGGATGAAAGGACACTATCAAATTCCTTTTTAAAAATTATTTTACTTTAAGTTCTGGGATACATGTGCAGAACGTGCAGGTTTGTTACACAGGTATACATGTGCCATGGTAGTTTGCTGTACCTATCAACCCGTCATCTAGATTTTAAGTCCCGCATGCATTAGGTATTGGTCCTAATGCTCTCTCTCCCCTTGCCTCCCAACCCCCAATAGGCCCTGGTGTGTGATGTTCTCCTCCCTGTGTCCATGTGTTCTCATTGTTCAACTTCCACTTATGAGTGAGAACATGCCAGCACTGTTAAATTCTAAGAACACAAATGCACTTTGCTGGTTTAGTAATGAAGAGCCAGGATAACAGAAGTTGAAATCCTGGTTTTATCACTCCCTAACTTTAAGAAATTGAGTAACTTAATTTCTTTGCATTTCATTTTCTATATAGTAAAAAAGCAAAAAAAAAAAAAAAAAAAGAGTATCAAATAGTGTTCATTTGATGAGTGATATTTTGAAAGATTTCCTTGTTCTAGAAACTTTTATTTTTATAAGGTGATTGGTGTACTTTGTGATAATGTTAAACACTGAGGAGGCCCATCTGGCTAATTTGGGGTTTTCTCTTAGTATCAAGATCCTTAATTTAATCTCATCAGCAAAGTCCCTTTTGCCATGTAAGGTGAAGGTATTCATATGTTCCAGGGATTAAGACATGGACATCTTTGGAGGGCAAAGAACGTGGGCAGCCTGGAGAAGCTGGAAAAGGTAAAGAATAGTAGTCTTCTCTATACCCTGCAGAAATGTAAACAGGAATAGAAAACTAACAGGTTACCCAAGCTACCTGAGTTTATTTCTCACTGCACTAAGGTTCACCCTCCTTCCTCTTACCCCTAGGTCTGTTCTGCTGATCTGAGTGGCTAAAAGATGCCCTGTTCAATTAGTCTCCAAAATGTCTCTTGCACAGCTCTTTCGTTTTCTGTCTGTGTGCCTTTGCTTGTGCTCTTTCCCGTTTTGGAAATGACTCAATCATTGGCTTGGAATTTTCAAATCCAGGGCATTACTTAAGGTTATGCTAACAACCTGTGTCCTCCCTGAAGACTTTTCTACCTACTCCAACTCACTCCAAATGCTTACAACTGAGAATATCAATTATGTTAGAATCAGAGACTGGCACTTTTGCTCAGAATGTTTCGTATTAGCAATATCTCCTCCAATCCAAATAGTGTCAAACTCCTCAAGAGCAGGGACAATCTGTTATACATCTTTTGTGTCTCATTCAGCCTTAGCCAATGCTGCACAGCCAGTGCCAAATCAGTGGTAAATTAGTACTTTGTTTATTAAGAAATAGTAAATATTTAAAATATAAATACCTCTAGAGTTGATTACATCCTTTTAGCTATTAATATTCAATGCAGTTTATGTAAAAATGAAAGCAAATTCTTTTGTATTAATTTTTAGTTGACTAATAAAATTGTATTTATTTATCATGGACAATGTGATGTTATGAAATATGTATACCCTGGCGAATGGTTAAATTGGATTAATTAACGTGCATTAGCTCACATGTTTATCATGTATATACATATCACTTAAAATCTACTCTCACCAATTTCGAGAATACACTATGTTGGTAACTACAGCCACCAAGTTGTACAATAGATCCAAAAGAGCTTTTGAGCTTTTTCCTCCCATCTAACTAAAAATTTCTGTCATTTATCCACCATCTTTCCTCACCCCAGGTAACCACTGTTCTATTCTCTGCTTCTTAGGGTTAAACACTTTTAGATACCAATTATGTGTGAGATCATGCAGTATTTGTTCTGTGCCTGGCTTATTTCACTGACCATAATGTCCTGAGGTTCAACCATGTTATCATGAATAAAAGGATTTTCTCTATTTTTTTTTAAGGCTGAATTGTATTTATTGTGTAGGTATATCATATTTTCTTCATTCATCCATCCAGTGATAAACCCTTGGATTGATTCCATATCTTGGCTTGGAAGGGGGACTAGTGGGTTTTCTAGGAAGCCATACAAAGGCTTAGAAGCACTGGCCATCAGGGGATTAGGTGGAGGTACCAGTTGGGTGGATAAAGATAGGGAGAGGGAAAGTAGAAAGGCCAGTTTTATCTATTTCACATTTTACCTTGACTGTCTACATTAATATATCTTTGTATTCACAGAGTCTATGTTCTGAGAAATGAGGTGATTGATATGACTGACACTGGAATAAAATGTATATTTCATCAAGAAACATATGGATCTTAGGAATTTGGTAAAAAAAAAGGTGGTGGAATTTGGCATTGTTTGAATATTTGCATGTAGAAAGAGAATATTACGGTGTGGCATTTCCCATTTCCCATTTCTTTTTACATGTGAAATTACAGTGAACTTATAACCCCCCCGTCTCTTACTATTATTATTATTTTTTGAGACAGAGTCTTACTCTGTCACCCAGGCTGGAGTACAGTGGTTCGATGTTGGCTCACTGCAACCTCTGCCTCCCAGGTTCAAGTGATTCTCCTGCCTCAGCCTCCCCAGTAGCTGAGATTACAGGTGCACACCACCACGCCTGGCTAATTTTTGTATTTTTAGTAGGGATGAAGTTTCACTGTGTTGGCCAGGCTGGTCTCAAACTCCCGACCTCAGATAATTCACCTGCCTCTACCTCCCAAAGTGCTGAAAGCTCAGCCTCCCTCTGTCTCTTTATACACATATGCATACATATATATGTGTATATATTTAATCACACCATCTATCTGTCATTATTTTCTATTAATTACATTGCTAAAATATGTGAATAATTTAAATGTTAAACTGTAATACTTATGAAAAGAGTAACTGCATAAAAGTGAAATTATAAATAGAACCACAGGCTTATATTTCCAGATAGGTTTTGAAAGAGTACGTGTGTTCAATCATAATACATTTCCTTTTCTAACAAATAGCTAACATATATTCTAACTCTAAATCATTAATATTATATATAGAAGATTGAGTGCCAAGAGTTTATTAGTAAAAAGAAAGTTTACATTTCACTCTCCCTTCAATAGTTTCATAAACAAAATTACTTTAACATGACTTTCAATGAACAAATATAATATTTACATTGTTGCTCTACAAAATTTCTTTAACATATTGGAATGTAACTAGTATGGCCAGTTTTTTATGTATTGGTGAATGAGGTTTGTTTTAGTTAATTATCATCTTCCTATAATTAAATAACAGAAAAATCATATATTACCCAGCACAATTAAAATAAAATAAGTTTATTATTATGTCTTCTAAGTGTTTTTAAATTAAGCACTTTTTAAAAAGTATTTATTTTGTTATGCTTTATGATTCTATGCATTGTGCTATATTCTGAGTATAAGGAGATATTTAAATAGGACTTGCTTTGATGAATCAACCACAAATTCTGAGTTTTAACATGTATGCTAAATTTCATAAATTTGGTGTGAAATGAATGGGAATTCATGTGGGCTGTAACATGGAGATTCATAGTATCAGAAATTGAATGAATGCTCCACTTAGTGTGTTATAATTTCCATTGCCTATACTCTCTTGTATTTCACTTGAACTCAAGAAAGAACTCATATGCCATTTACTTGTGTTTCTCTGCTTATAGTCTCTATTTCAAATTGGTAATCAGCTTCACATTTCTTTGTATCCCAAGGACAAAACGTGTTGAACCTGAAGTTCTTAGTAAACAATTGATTGAAGGCTTCAGGTTTAGGTCCAGTCCACACTGAGACCAGGCTGTGATAAACTATCTGGACATCTTTATTAAACCCTAGAATTCGGAAAAATAAAGTCCTTCTGGTGCTTCCTTTGACTATCTCCAGGAAAAGGATAGTGGTCTGGTTATCTGGAGTTAGCCAAGAAGTCTCTGATTTTCAGAAATCATCCAGTGTAATATAAAACTTATTGCGTCACAAATAACCCTGCTTTGAAATGAATTATTACCTATACAGTTCCGATTTAATCTATACTTCACTTTTCTTCTTGTGGGTGATTACTATGTTATTCCTATCGTCTAGCACAATGCCTTCTACACGTAGGGGACCTGAATAAATATTAGTTGAAGTAAGAAATAAATGATATATTAATGTTAATGAATCATCAATTTAGAGTTAAACAATCCCAAGGGATAACTGGCATTTGCCAGGACGGTCTTTGAGAAAAACCTTCAGTATTTCAGAAAAGGGAACAAGGCCCCAGAGGCCCATCACATTGGAAACTGCCTACCATGGGTGGCCACCCATATAAACTGATCCCAGGCAACGTAGTTAAGGTGTTTATGCTTGCGCCACAGCCTACTCTTGGGCCAGATATTTCTTGACCCTCTTCTTTTATAATTCAAGAATGCTTACAACTTTCTTTCTAAAGTGTATTATTGACGTAAAAAAGCTAGACTTCCTAAAAGTGTCTATGCTATAAAAGAGAACCTCTGATAGAATATAATGTATTTCTAATGGAGGAATTTAGACATAAATATGGGACATTTGAGGCTCTAGGCTTCACAGCAGCTTTTTGTATTATACTTCTTTGTCTCCAAAGGCAAGAGGTTGTGGCATATACATTTAAATGAGTTATTGTTACTGTGAGACTGATTCTGCCATGGAAAATAGTGGTGGAGACAGTAGAGAGGTGAATGAAATCCAGTTACAGCTGATACTGGGGTGTGTGTTTTGGTTCAAAGTGAAAGACTGTATATTGTGTAGTCCATGTGTGATGCTGTTACATTCGTTTGTACATTTAAAGGAAAATTAAACTATAAATATGATATTATCTGAGCCCTTTCCTGTGGCTTCTTTAAACTATAGGGGTTTGGTAGGTTTACACACGGAAGTCTGGAGAATTAGGGGTGTGACAAACTGCAAAGAATAATACGTCTGAAAGTTAAAGTTACAGTGGCGGTAGTAGGAGCCCTTCAGATCAAGCTGCCATGTTCTTTTCCTATGCCAGGGCCACAGATAGAAAGATAATGAAAGTGAAATACACATACACATATACTCAAATATATGTAACGTCAGTAATTAATTCAGTAGTAAATCTGCTTAGGTCTTCCTCCCCTATTTTCAAAAGTTCAGGCCCTTAGTCTACTATTTTTCAACTCCAAATTTCATTTGAAAATAAAAACCTTTAATCTCAAAACAGTCTTAATCCACAAAATAAATCTTAGGAAAAGAAAAGCTAGCTGTGGAAATGACCTGAGACATTGTCATTCCTGTGATTTTAGCTTGAAATTAAGCAAGTATATCAAAATAACAAGTGCACTCCAGGGAAGGAAGAAAACGTGCTGGCCTTTAGCTATCCCAGTACCCCTTCAAGTCCTTGAAATGCCTTTTCAGTATGTACAATTAAGAGGGCATTCACTGCCTCATAAAATTCTCCAAAGTAGCATTTTTTTGGGGACTGTGACTATTTTCTTTTGTTGCTTATTTCTACCTAACAGTGAGTTTTGCACCTTCTGAATCTTTGTCCTAGCTATGCAACAGATCTGACTGCCCACCTTTCCAGGCTCATTCTGGTGAGGTAGACTCAGAATTATAGTTCTACGGTAGTTTGAGAATATGTGCTGCTGCAATATATAGCATTTCTGAGAACACAGTGACCTTTTCCCGCTAGTAAGATTCTTTGAAATCTTGGGGATGTTTCCATTGCTATATTGATACATCTTATGTACTTTGCCAAAACCAGTCAGTGATATTTCCATTTCTGTTCTCTCTTTTTCAGCCACCCCCTGGGCTTGCTTTGCACCCCACACTACGAACACTGAACATAGTGTCTGAGCATGAGACAGGAATGGTCTAACCACCTGGGAGTCTAAACCTCCTCCATTCATTTTCAAAACAGGATCACAAAAACTGTGCTACACCTGCTTGTTCCACACAAGGACTAGATTCCCTAGTTCTTAGATAGTTTTACAGACCATTTCCCTACATATTCAGCTGTCAGCTATTGTTACTTTTTACAATCCAGAAGAATATGCTAATTATACTGACACATAATGCAATATGCTTAAGAACATGCCACTCAAACGTGTGGCTCTCAGGAGAATTCTACCTTCAAGAAGCTTCATCTATAAGGAAATATCCCCTTTGAGATAAAGGCAATTCTTTTGTAATAACAGAGGGGTAGGCTAAAATGTGATTTACAGCACATCACAACACTCGATAGTGTGATTTAACTGTTGTATAAAAACATATAGATTTAGGTTGAATTTAAATAGATGGGTGAGAAAGAGAGAAAGAGAGAGATTAAAATAACAGATGACTTCTAACTATAAAAAGTTCTCTAAGAAATGACAGAATAGTTAATGCATAGATTTCAAAGAAAACTACTGTTTCATACCATTGAGTATTAAACCTCTAATTTCTATAAAAATCTCTAATTTTTCCACATATTAAGTCAAGGAGCTAAAAATGTCTTCTGTGGATATTTTTATAATAATATTTTCTGTTATAAAAAAGGCATTGCCAGACACTACCATCTGTCGTGTAGACTGACAGTGTACGAATCTGATGTCTTTCTGTGACTTCCTATCTTATATAATTGGAGGTTTCAGCCCAGAATGATGCTTCGTTCCACCTAAGGACAACCAAGTTTGAGTTCGCCTGAAATATTTTAATCATTTCCCTGCTATGCACTGATAAGACCAGTATTCTGCATAGTTAAAAGCTGTAAATGTGTCTATTGAGAGGGTGTTAAAAATTCTCCTCTGAGTTTCTGGCCATGATCCAGAATTATTACCATAATACCTTCTGAAATGAGACAGAAAACATAATGCATTATAATTGATAAATGTTTCATTTGTACTTTATTTTGGAAATTTGAAACACTCAAAATGTCTTGGCTGCATCAACATGGGGAAGGGTTTATTTTACTATTTTTTGATGCAAAAGCTGTCTTTGCAAATTGTTTATGTAAAAATCGGAATATTTGTCTACCATGCTTTAAAAAGAGTTCAAGGGCATTGAAACTACTCTGTTGACTCAGATGTGTGCCTGTGTGTGTATGTGTGTAAGGTTACATATAACTATCTTAGTTGCAGTCAAGGAGACAAGATTAAGGAATCACTTTTGTAGTTTTTTATTTAAAAAATAACACCTTTTTCAATAAAAGAGAAATTGTTATAGTTAAAATCTGTTAATTGGAGATAATGTCTGTGTAACTGGGCATTGTCCAAGGGTAATGACCTCCTGCTGCTAAGCCCTGAAAATGTTGACAGGAAGCCAACATGTTGTTTTCAAAGCAGGAGACGTAGGTCCTTTGACATGATTCTATTAAAATGGCTTTATTTTTGTTGCACTATGAAATAGACAGAAATCTAATCATTCTAGCCCACAATATCAATGTGCTCCCATTTTTCTACTTACAAATATCTTTGTAGGTTATGTTTTTCACTTCTGCTAAATGCACCAATTAGCACCTTTGCTGCTGCTGAGTGGCTGATCTCATAATAATACAGTCAGTTAAGTTAATCTGTAGGTTGTCAAAAAGCACTGAAATGAGTTAGTATTCATTAAGGTATGCCACTCAATACAATGTAATAATCAATGCTTTATAATTCACTGTAGCTGAGAAAAGAGGTTGGATAATTTATAAAGAAATAGTGACAAGGGTTCCCCACTCCCCTGCCCCTAATTCTTACATACTTCATTTGGCTAATGTTTGAAATTTCATTTGTCTAATGTATAAAATTTCACTCAAAAATATTCTTCTGGGTTGATGGAGATTTTTATAAGTAAGAATAAAGGATCTAAGAACTGGTTTCCTTATGGGATTAGATATACATAGGAGTGTTAACCTGAGATAGGGAAAGAGGAGACCTTAAAGTATTAAAGCATCCATAATGTGAGGATTGGAGGAGCTTAGAAACAATTCTGAATACTCTTCAGAGACAACCTAGGTGGTGGCTGCTGAACCACTTGTGTTATGATTGTGTGGAAGGGAACAATTGCAATGATTCTTTCTCCGGCTGTAGAGGGAAACATTTGTCATACTTTAAAAATACTTACATTAATATCCCGGGCCTATCCTCAGTTACTTTTAATTCAGTTGTTTTAGGATAGGGCCCTGGTGGTCATATCAGTATTTTTTTAAGCTCAATAGGTGATTGTAATTCGTAGCCAGGGTCTTCTGTTATGTGGTTCTGAGAGTCACCAGGAGGGCCTGTTGGAACATGGTGAGCTGCACCCCTACCCCTCCAAAGAGCTTCTGATGCAGTGAGTCTGGGGAACAGCCTGAGAATTTGCATTTCTTACCAGTTCCCAGGATGGTGCTGATGCTGCACTAGAATGTATAGGAAGCCATTTAAATGGTGTCACCTTAGTAATTTCTTTATTTCTGAAGACTTTCAAAGGAAGGAAAGGGAAGGGTCAAGCGGGGGCCAAGTTAGACTGTGTTTTCCCATTAAACACCACTGTGTTGTGGTAGTTCTAAAATAGCTTTTTGATTCAAGTTCTCCATTCCTCTGGTTTACTTACAATTTGTTATTTCTAAACACATGGTTTTTTTTTTTTGTAAAATAATAACTTTATAGCTAATACTTATTGAAAATTCAGTAACCAACAGGATTCAACCTAAATGTTGTTTTGTATTACCTCACTTAATCTTCACCACTTAAACAGATGCTCTTATTATCATAATCAGCATTTAATTTCTTAAGGTCACACAGCTAATAGGTAGTAGATTTGGAGTTGTAATACAAGCAAACTGACTCTACAGCCTGAAACCTTAATTTCTCTATACGACTTCTGCATACCTAATGGTTTATGAAATACAATCTTACAACTCTGTGGGACTAAATGTGTTACTGTTTATTGTTAAATTATTCTTGATGACAGAATAATGATCAAATAGCCCCCATTTACTGAGTTTTACTTTGGGCCATGCACTATGTTAAGCACTAGTATCAGATTCCCAAGTGTTTAAGGAATGAGACAATTAAGTGGTGAAATTAGGGTTCAAATGTATGCCTTCTGGTAGGTGTTGGAGTTATGTCCCCCGAAAGGAACTATATAGGTTCCTGATAACATTCTAGTTGCAGCTTCAAAATTCTGAAGAAATTTAGCTGTGTTCCTAACAACATTCCTGTATAACTGTGGGAAATTTATTTTGCCCAAGAATGTTTGGATATGGTTTCTGTTACAGTTTTTTTTTTAAACTTCTTTGATTAAAATGGTATTCATTTTAATGTATGAATATGAGGTCCCTGAGGCTTGGAGATCTGAAGAGTTTAAATGACTTAACTAAGATCACCCAAACTACATGATGGAAGTAGGAATAGATGACTTTTAGACTTGTTTTCTTTCTGCTGCAACAGTTTACTTCTCTCTGGTTTTGCACCTTTTCTTAGATTACCTGTGTGAGAAGATTACAGTACAGACTATAAGTCCTTAGTATTTTTTTTTCCATAGGGCTTTTCTGAGTGGTGGCCCAATTAGTCTTATGAGCAGATAGATTGCTGCTGCTAGTGTGTTTTCAAGAGTCATGCATAGCCCTGTAGGAATCATTGTCTAGATCTCATGAGCTTGTTGTTAAGAGATGAGTAAAATAGCAGATGCCAAGTGCCTAGCACACAGGAAGCACAAAATTCAATAAATGATGGTGATTACTGTATTGTTCTAATGGCAATAGGAGGAGAGAAGTGAGAGGGAAGAGCAGAGCTCCATACTGAGTAACTCAGATGACTCCCAGGTTTCAAAGATATCATTTGAGTCTAGAAAATATTTGGTTTGGATATGAAGAAAAGTGAACTTTTCAAAAGTCAGTATCAGTTATTTTTACAGCTTTTGCGTTTTTGAGATTTATTAACTGATAACAGGTTCAAATCAATTTGACTTGCACATTGTGCATGCATAGTGAGACCCAGGTGATGTGCAGGTTTATTGCTGGATAGCTGTTTTCAGTAACATGGTGCCAAGAAACATTGTTATAAACACGTGGAGTCATGGAACTATGTATACAAAATCCTCAGGACAGGAGGCATTTATTTTTCTGTCTGTTGTTCTGTCTATATGTATCCTCTCTCTCTCTCTATCTTACTCTGGCTAAATTAATTACTCTGCTAATTTTTTAAAGGAATTAAAATAATTAAAAAATCATGAGTGAATAATAAAACATAGAAGCCGAAAATTTACCAACTATTTAAAACCTGGAATCACTGACTGTTCAGAGACTACACAGATGGATCATGAATGGTGGTGAACAGCAGAAAGGAATTATGGATGAATCTATTTTAGTTGCTCCCCATGTCACCTGTCTCAGAGAAAAGCCTGACATGTATTAGACATTGACCCAGACTAATGCTGACAGCAGATTCAGTGACTGTAAGCCTCCTATCAGTAGATCCTTCCACTGGATTCAAAATTTTGATCTGCACCCCAGACTTCTGAGAGATCTCCTTGATTTTGGTGCCTGGATGCCCGATTATTCAGCCAATCAAATAATTTGTAATGGTGAGTTCATGAGAAGTAGTTGGAGCAGATGCATCCAAACCTGCACTGAATCCAGTGTCGCCATGAGTCATGGGAAAAATAAACCTGTTGCATTGCCCACTGGTGCAGCTTGGTTAACTCTAGGGGTGATCCCTCTGGATAAACACTGAAGCACGTGGCTGGGATGGTTTGGGGAAAGCTTGCACTGTTGCTGCTTGTGATGTGCTTGTCCTCACCACCTGCAAAGATGACCAGAGAACTCAATGGCTTGGGCTGGTAAAGGATAGTCACACCCTTCTGGGGGTACTAGGAGATTCTCCAGCATGACTACGCATATCTGTTTGCCACACTCAGTGATGGATTGCAGACTGTTAGCAATAGTGCTGGCCCACTCAGTTGAGTTGGGAGCATAGAACCTGAGCCTCTATACTCTCTCATATTTCCTTGATTTTGCAACCACCTTTTCTAATAAGAGAGCCACACTGACTAGGATGACCAAGGGTCTACTGGCAACTGTGTTATTGGTCATAGAGCTGCTGGTGTCCTCTTCCCATTTGTCAATTAACATAGTAAGACTTTGAAGATGACATTAGTGGGTCCAGCTGAAGTAAGTGATAATTCTCTCAGGACAAATTTCTAATTTCTTTATTGAAAAACATCCACTTGCAATGTTGGGGGCATTACTCTATATGACACTAGATAGTATAAGTGATTTTAACATAAATCATCTATGTTATTAGGTATTACTTAACTGTGACTGCATGCATCACAATGCTGTGTTTACCTGATAGTGATGCCTTCTGAATTTTAAAGGTTGGTCCTAATTATGTTCTCCAATTTAGATAATTCCTTTACTCACCAGATTTATATCATACTGAAGTCAACAAGCGTATGTAAATCCTGCTGATAAAAGTCAATACTTACCAAATATTTATTACTGATTCTAGTTAAAAGACTATGCTCATGGGTTTTGTTGTTGTTGTTGTTGTTGTTATTGTTGTTTTGGAGGCAGAGTCTCACTCTGTCACACAGGCTGGAGTGCAATGGTGCAATCTCAGTTCACTGCAAACTTCACCTCCTGGGTTCAAGCAATTCTTCTGTCTTAGCCTCCTGAGTAGCGGGGATTACAGGTGCATGCCATCATGCCCAGCTAATTTTGTATTTTTAGTAGAGAGATGTGGTTTCAGCATGTCATCTAGGCTGGTCTTGAACTCCTGACCTCAGGTGATCCACCCGCCTCGGCCTCCCAAAGTGCTGGGATTATAGGTGTGAGCCACCACACCTGGCCTAGCGTTTATGTTTTTGACCTTTATTATTTGTCACTTATTCGTCTTCATTATGCTATTTCTTATCCCAATATTTGGCATATCAGTTTCTAACACAGTCTCAATGTGTAACCTCTTTAAAAATATATAGATGTAGGCTGGGCATGGTGGCTCACCCCATAATCCCAGCAATTTGGGAGGCTGAGGCCAGCAGATCACTTGAGGCCAGGAGTTCAAGACCAGTCTGGGCAACATGATGAAATTCCATCTCTACTAAAAAAATACAAAAATTAGCCAGATGTGGTGGCAGGCGCCTGTCATCCCAGCTATTCTGGAGGCTTAGGCAGAAGAATCACTTGAACCCGAGAGGTAGAAGTTGTATCAAGCTGAGATCATACCACTGCACTCCAACTTGGGCAGAAGAGCAAGACTCTGTCTCAAAAATATATACATACATGTATGTGTATACACACACACACACACACACACACACGCAGATTTGGAGAACCTTGCCCCAGAGAAAATTTTAAAAATAAAATTATAAAAATAGGACAAATGTTAAAAGTGAATTCCAAATTCAACTACTGTTAGGATTTTAATGTTACCCACTCCAGTTATTTAGAAATAATTTAAAATGTATACTTATAATAAATGCATCCATATTATGTTGCATCAATAAATATTTTGTGTTTTAATTATCTTCATTCCTTAACAGTAATTACAATTAATATTCTAAAAACAGCCATAAATTTTATCTCGTGGCTCAGTAATAATGCACTAGAACGTTTTCCCACTACTAGACACTGGGGTGCTTCAAATTGTTCATAGTGTAATGATGCACCTTCATATGTTTAACTTTTTCAGTATTTTGGCTTATTTCATTAGACTGGATTCCAAGGATTGGGGATGCCTTTGACAAGGTATTTGTCAAAATGCTTTCTGGAAGGATTATACTCATGTATGATGTCATCAAGGATGAATGGGATACTAAGTTCACTGCACTTTCATCAGGATGTTAGATATTTATTTACTTATTTATTTTTGTAGTTCCATATGTCAACTGGCACTTGGTTTAATCTATGTTTTATGGAACAAGGAAGTTCTTATATTTTCAAATATATATTTGATAATTGTTATCTTTAAATGTCAATTATCTGTTTAAAATCTTATCCATTTATCTATCATATTATTAGTGACTTTTCTATCAGGAGTTTAATGTTCCACATACATAAAAATAGAATGAAGTCATTAAACCAATGCTACACTTTTTGGAAAATTTCTCAGTTTAGCTTTTTAATCTTTTATATTCACACTTTTAAATGTTATGGTAGCATCCACTGATTCTTTCCTTTGTGCATTCTTTACATATTCAAAGCATTGAAAATCATTTCTTATCAGAGGTTTGATAAATATTCAATATAATTTTGTTTTTTCCTTGACTTAATTGTCAGCCAAATTTACTTTTCAATACACCTGGAATTTGTTTCACAGTATGATGTGAGGTGAATATATTTGAATTTTAAATAATTTACTATGCTGTGACTCAGCTGCCTGATTTCCCTTACAATTTGTCAAATGTCCACTGAAAGAAGAATGTTCTTATATTTTGTGTTCATTAATATAGCATTGGTTATTTTATTAAGCATGCCAGAATTTTTTACTGAGAGACCTATGCCTCACTTCCTTTGTTTTCAAAAGTTGAATGATCAGAAGGATGTAATTTAATAAAATATTATTTTGTATATTTTATGTTACCCTATTTATTACAAGAGTATGCCTTAACAAACTACTGCAGGCACTTTTGCATTTTCAGAAGTATTTCAGCCTACAATTGTTAATATGTGTCATTTTTAATGTTCTAGGTGAACTTTGATATAAAAACTTGAGTTTGAAGTATGTCCCAATGATTGATTTGTTATGTGATTTTACGCAAAGTTTAATCTTTTGAGTCTCTCTAGACAATAGGGATAATATCACCTACATTATAAGACAATGGTAATAATTAAATGAAAAAATATGTAAAATAATCAGAAGATGGCCTGAAAAAGAAGACATTTCACAGATGCATTATTTTCTTTTCATTTTTATATGTATAAGCTATTGGTCATCTGAACTGGTGAAAGAGAACAAACATTCCTGATAAAATGCACATGGGCAATTTTTGACTTTGAAATATGTCTCCTTTAAATTTTGAATATAGTTATTTCTGATCTTCAGGGAATTTAAACAACATAATGAAATTATAAAGTTAATACCTAATTCTAGGCTCTTTTAATTTTTTTCTTGTGTTAAACTACATGCTAAGAAAAGATAACTCATTTTAAAACTTCCCTAAGGCAGAAATAATGGTACGTGCCTGAACTTCAAAGGGTTTGCCTAGTCAGATGAGGACTGTATGCTGGGTAAAAGTAAATAGATAGGAAAGAGACCAATAAGAAAAGTAATTAAATAAAGTATGTAGCTCAAATATCTAATTATGATATTTGCCTTAAAAAATCTACCTGGGATTTCTGTTTAGTTATCTATTAATATGACTTTAGAGACACGAGAAAGACTCCTGTAACAATCTATCTAGCTTGCTACCCATAAAACCTGACACATATACCTGTATTATAACATGTCTCACTGTGTCCAGCGATCTTTTTACTAACCTGTAGCCTGTTAAACAGGACTTTATAAAGGCAGAGGACAGGTCTTGTACTTCCTTGCACTGATCCTGATGATCATTAGGATTCTCTCTAAGTGTTTTATGTGAGAAATTCAGTATTCCTATATTTAGAGCTTTTGTGTCATTGTGCATGAGATTATAATTATTGTTGTCTAAAACTTTATGTGATCATAGGATCTTAGATAAGGATTTGTCAGGTTGGGGCTTCAGGGAGGACAAGAACATAAGACACTAGATACTTCAATAATAATGCTGCAAATAAGATGA